>NW_010365449.1:99412-168465 GCF_000414095.1 Morus notabilis
GATAACATAATTCAAAACATCATGATCCGGCTACATCGTAGCCCTAGAATAGGAAACTTAGAACATAATGAAAAGATAAAACATCTTAACAATATTCTTAAACATGAGAAGAGAAGAAGGAGAAACTATTTTGACGAATTGAAGCAGAATTCCATTCCCGGTTGATTCGTCTTCTCCTCTACAGTAGAAAAGTTCTCCTGTTTCTTTTCTAAGTCTCAGCTTGACCTAAGTGAGTCTAAAAATTCCTATTTATAGGTTCGGGGTCGTAATGGCACTTTTGGTAATTATTTAGAGATTAAAACATGAAAATCCCGAACTGGCGCTGTGGTTCTGCTTCAATGGCACTGCGGTGTCATAACACATGCCTTTAGAAATTCGAAGTGGCGCCATGGCTCTGTCTCTAGGCGCCATGGCGCTGCTTGGCAAATTTACGATTTACGATTTTCTTCTCCGTAGCGCCATGGCTCGACTTTATGGCGCCTAGGCGCTTTGCTCTCGGGTTTGTTGTACTGGAAAACTTGTTTTTCCTCTATCTTCGAAGCCTAGGTGCCCCTTTACAAAGCCTTAGTGCCCATTCTTCAATTTTGCTCCAAAAATTCCCAAAAATCACCAATGGACTCCAACTGAAACAAACCTACAAAATAAATTGAAAACACATAAATAACTTCTAAAAACACCTAAAAACTCACAAAATAATGAGTCGGGAAAACAAAAATGTAAACACAAATTCAACTCATCAACTACCCACGTGAGCAGCAACCTTTCTTTTTGTTGTTGTTGGCATTTAGGCTTAACGCCCATTCTTTGTTCTAGCCCACAAATGAGGTGAAACCCAACAAACTCCCCCTCCGCATCATTTGGTGGGCTCAACTAAGCCCGTTCTCTGCTTACAAGCTTCAAGTTTCTCCTTAGGCAAAGTCTTCGTCAACATATCTGATCCATTCCGATTGGTGTGGATCTTCTCTAAGTATAACTGCTTCCCTTCAAGCACATCATGAATCCAATGATATCTAACATCAATATGTTTGGATCTCGAATGGAATGTTGAATTCTTGGAGAGGTGGATGGCACTCTGACTGTCGCTGTAGACAATACAGTTCTCTTGTTGCATGCCCAGTTCTTCAAGAAACCTTTTCATCCACAAAGCTTCCTTACAACCTTCAATAATTGCGTACTCAGCTTCTGTGGTAGATAAAGTGGAACACTTTTGTAGCTTAGACTGCTAAGAGACTACTCCCCATGCAAAAGTCATCAGGAATCCCGAAATAGACTTCTTGGAATCAATGTCACTTGCCATGTCTGAATATGTGTACCCATCTAAAGTAGGCTCACCACTGCCAAAGCATAAACACACATTAGAAGTACCTCTCAGATATCTCAATATCCATTTTACTGCTGCCCAGTGTTCTTTTCCAAGATTGGAGAGAAATCGGCTAAGAACTCTAACTGCATGAGCAATATCTGGCCTTGTACAGACCATGGCATACATCAAACTGCCAACTGCAGACGCATATGGCACTTTGCTCCTTTCTTCTTTTTCTTTCTCACTTGTAGGACATTGCTCAACTGTAAGCTTGAAGTGACCTGCAAGTGGAGAACAAACAGCCTTGGCCTTACTCATATTAAATCTTTCAAGAACCTTTTCAATGTAGCTTTCTTGAGATAACCATAACTTCCCATTCTTCCTATCACGGGAGATCTTCATACCAAGTATATGTTTCACCGATCCCAAGTCTTTCATGGCAAAAGACTTACTTAACTCTCTCTTTAGCTTCTCAATCTTGCTAGCATCATGGCCAACGATCAACATATCATTAACATATAGCAGAAGGATGATGAAATCATCACTGGAGTGTTTCTTAATGAACACACAATGGCCAGATGAAGTCCTAGTGTACCCATGACTCATCATGAAAGAGTCAAACTTTTTGTACCACTGTCTTGGTGCTTGTTTGAGCCCATACAAGCTCTTCCTCAACTTGCACACAAGATGCTATTTTCCCTTAACTTTGAACCCTTATGGTTGCTCCATAAAAATTTCCTCTTCTAAGTCACTGTGAAGGAACACAGTTTTTACATCAAGTTGCTCTACCTCTAAATTCAAGCGACTAGCTAGACCAAGAACAACTATGATGGATGACATCTTCACAACGGGAGAAAATATTTTTTCAAAGTCGACACCTTTCTTCTGACCGAACCCCTTCACAACTAACCTTGCCTTGTACCTTAGTTGTGAGCTATTGTTCTCAGTTTTCAACCTGTAAACCCACTTGTTTTTTAATGCTTTCTTGCCTTTAGGTAACTTCACCAAGAAAATACACGGTTTTGCCTTATCATCAAGCTTGGATATCCCATCTTTAGGAATATGAACGAACGCCTTGCAGCCAAAAACTCTCAAGTAATCATAAGCGACATCTTTCCCAGTCCAAACTCTATTTGGAACATCACCATCCAAGGCAGCTGCTGGAGAAAGATTAATCAAATCGAATGCAGTTCTCATGGCCTCCCCCAAAAGGACTTAGGAAGCTTTGCGTGAGAAAGCATGCACCTGATTCTTTCTTCAATTGTTCTGTTCATTCTCTCCGCTACACCATTAAGCTGAGGTGTCTTTGCTAGAGTCTTCTCAAGCCTGATTCCATGGAGTCTGCAGTAATTCTCAAACGGTCCCCTGTACTCACCACCATTATCAGTGCGAACTGATTTCAACTGTTTTCCTATTTCTCTTTCAATCTTGGCATGAAATTCTTTAAAGACATCAAGCACCTGGTCTTTAGTTTTCAAAGTAGTAGCCCAAACCTTTCTTGAATGGTCATCGTTGAAAGTCACAAAGTAGAATGCACCTCTATGAGTTTTTGCTTGCATAGAACATACATCAGTATGAATCAAATCAAGAATATTTGATCTTCTAGATTAAGGGTGTGAATACAATGCAGCTCTATGTGTTTTTCCAGCTAAACAATCAACACAAGTTTTAAGAGGCATACCTAGCAAACTAGGCAGGAATTGCTTTCTAGCAAGAAGTTGTAATCATTTCTCACTGACGTGGCCAAGCCTCTTGTGCCATAGATCAATGCTTGCACCCTTCTGAACAACATTTATCTCTCCTTTGTGAAGCTTAGCTTGCATGACATAGAGTGTATTCATTTTCTTTCCTCTTGCAACCACTAGAGAACCTTTGGTGAGCTTCCACTTACTTTCACCAAAATAACTAGTAAAACCCTCATCATCAAGCCTGCCTGTGGAGATCAAGTTTAGGCGAATATCCGGAACATGCCTAACATCCTTAAGTACCAACTTGCTTCCAAGATTAGTTTCCAAGAAAATATCTCCAATGCCCACAATTTTAGAGGCACCACTGTTTCCCATTTTGACATTGCCAAAATCACCGGTAGAGTAAGAAGTGAAGAAATCACCATGAGGAGTAACATGAAACGAGGTGCCAGAATCAATCACCCAATCACTTTCCTGACACACAAGACTAACACAACTATCATCACAAATGATGGTAACATCACCTTCGGCGGCTACAGTATTAGTCTTTCTCTCATCTTTATTTTCTTCACGCTGTTCTCTTTTCCAAATTCTGCATTCTTTCTTCATGTGACCCATCTTGTTGCAGTGATAACACTTGACATTTTTCCTATTTTTAGATTTTCCCCTGAATGTATCCTTTTTGCTATGACCCTGAGAATGCCTACTTTTACTTCTTCCACGCCTTTCTTGTTTTTCAAAAACAAGTACCTCAGAAGAAGATTCACCCTTTTCCTTTCTTCTGGCTTCTTCACTCAACAAATTTTCTTTAACCATCTCCATGGTTAGCTTTCCTCCAGACACTGAAGTGCTTAGTGATACTATTAACGTTTCCCACCTTTCAAGCAAGGAGCTAAGATGTAACAATGCCTGCAACTCATCTTCAAGAGGCATTTTCATTGCGGCCAATTGGTTCACCAAGCCTTGGAAATCACTAGGATACTCAGTCATACTTTTTTCACCTTTGTACTTCAAATTCACAAGTCTTCTAATGATTGAGGCTTTTTTTTTCTGGAGGTATTCTTCTCATACATAGCCTCTAATTTCTTCCAAAGTGCATCGGCTTTCATTTCTTCAGAAATGTGATTAAAAATATTAATATCAACTCATTGCCTAATCGTAGCAGCAGCTTTCATGTGTAATGTTTCCCAATCATCATCACTTATTTTTTCTGGCTTTGACTTGCCCATAACAGGGCCATACAAATTTTAACAATAAGGAAATCTTGCATTTTACGCTTCCAAATGGAATAATTCGATGAGGTTAATTTTATCATCCCATACGAATTTTGTTCTTCCATTTCAACACACAAGAATTAGCCTCTAGCCAACCAAAGTCTCTGATACCAATTTGTTGGGAAAATTAATACTAATAATTGCGGAATAAGACTTTCCCTATTTGTGTGATAAAAAATGATCTCAAACAAAATGCCAACAAAGTCAAACAACTAATGCACCAATTAATCAAAATAATCAACCACAAATGAAACACCAATTTTTAGCGTGGAAAACCTCTCAAATTGAGAGTAAAAACCACGGGACCTTTAGGCCACTTAAATTTCTTCCACTATATTAACAATGGGATTACAAAGTTTCTCTCTAGAATCAAACTAGAGGCTCACAACAATAATATCATCAAGAAACACTATTCTTGGTTCACTAACAATATAGACATCATCATCAAATATGGATAATAACAATAATACCAAAGAAAAGCTTAGGTCTCACCAAATTAGGAGTACTCAAGAGAGTACTAAAGAGAGGTTAAATGAGAAATCAAGTCCAGTAGATTGGAAGAGCTAGCCACAAGGATTCTCCATATCAAATTTGAACTGAAACCGACAACATTTCGCCACCCAATCGTCTTGCACAAGTACTAAAACCCTACCCCTTTTTCTCTTTCTCTCTCTCCTTTTCTTCCCTTCTTTTTCTCTGGTTTTCTCAGTTGCCCTCTGCACCCCCGATTCTCCTTACTCTTTTCTTTTCTCTTTTTTCTGGTGTGCTACCCATGTGAGTAGCAACCTTTCTTTTTTTTTTTTGTTGGCATTTGGGCTTAAGGCCCATTCTTTGTTCCAGCCCACAAATGGGGCGGAACCCAACAGTTTGTCCAGTGTGTTTTTTCTTAGGGAGAAAGTGAGAAATAAACCAAGACTTGAGATAAATTAAAATCAATAGACCAATAGTTTACATAAGTTAATAAATAGGCCAAATTACTGTTTTTGTCCATAACTTTTCTGGTTATGAACCATAACTTGACAAGTTATTCACAGTTTTTATCCATAACTTGTCTGGTTATGAACCATAACTTGACAAGTTGGTCCATAACTTAGCTGGTTATGAACCATAACTTGACAAGTTATGGCCTATTAATTTCTATACCTAAAAGTTGGCCTATATACTTTCTTAAGCTTTTTATGTTGGCTTATTTTCTACTATTTCAGTTTTTTTTAATCTTATGTGATCATAATTGATCCAACAATTAAAAACTGACCTTACTAATAGAGAGGCCCTATCAGAAAAGAAAGGAAAAGGTTCAAAAAACATGAACAAGAGAATTTGACATAAAACGGTACAAGTAATTAAAAGGTGATAAGATGTAGATAGATATAGGAATTTATATATATATATATATACTTATTTTCAATGGTTACGTTTTTATCGGTAGTTACTATTAAATATGAAAATTTAAAGACGTGACGTGATAATAATCCAATTTCATTAACTGTCATTAACTTTTTTGATCAACTATCTAATTTATTACAACCGTCGGATTAATATCTTACGGTTAAAATAACAATACCCATTAATAGATAAATATTCGAGTAACTATTAAAATTACACCCATATATATTTGATTTTGAAGAAGAATAATTTAAAAATATTAGTGCGTTATAGATATATAGTACTGAAATGAAATTTTCTTAATAAAGTGCCGTTGTTTATGCATCCTCTATTGCTGATGGAGTCTAGGCATGGCGACTTATATAACTTAACCCTTTGTTTGGAATAAATTGGTTAAGAAGCATATAATTAATGGGTGAAAAAAATCGCAATCAGTTTTTCGGTAAAAAAGACGAATAAAATAGAGGAAAATCATGATGAAAAAAGTACTTAGTGAGTCCCACCATCAATATTTAGTGATTTGAGTAGAAATAATACCATTTTACGGGCATAACAATTAAACTAATCATAGAATGTATAAGATGATACGTCAACAACAAAAAGTCGATAGGGGAAAAATAATTCATTTAAGTGGCAAACATTGAAACAAAAGAACATTAATTCTTTGAAAGACACCTCGTAACAACTAAACACTATATGTCATGAAATCTTTTCATGATAAGATTTATATAATTCGAAAAGACAGAAATCTATAAGCCTATTTTGTAATTGAGAATATATATGTTAATCAATCATGTACTTAAACAAATACGCATCTAGACAAGATTTTATTTTTCGAATATGGATATATCATATTACCTTTTTTAATCACATTTGATTCCTTCAAAACTAATTAAAAAAGAACGGGTGTACGTAGATACCGTGTTGAAAGCGATATTCTGTCGGAAATTTGAAAATTACTCAATGCATATTCATGAGCTCCCTCATGTATAAATAGACATAACAGGCAAGCAAGCTTGATATCGTTTCATATTTATCTCAAATAAAGTATTATTATATAGAGACACATATCGCAAAGATTAATTAGGGATGACGAAGATTAATAGTGTTAATTTCGTTTTGGCACTTGTTGCTTTGGCTATGGCAACTTACATTGCATGTGCCTATGACCCTGGCCCTCTCCAGGACTTTTGTGTAGCAATTGATGACCCTAAACATGTTTGTAAGTGTTATCGTTTCATATTTATCTCTTTATTTTATTCTAGTTCCTTGCCAACGGTCACACTAATTTATTCATTTCTACTCGTGGAAGAAAAAGTGGATAGTTTTAATTTTCTTATTTTTATTTTATATTATGTTTAAGCAATATATATATATATATAAACATATATTAATCGTAACTGAATATGTTTAGTGATATAATTATAA
Source organism: Morus notabilis (assembly GCF_000414095.1). Taxonomy (NCBI): domain Eukaryota; kingdom Viridiplantae; phylum Streptophyta; class Magnoliopsida; order Rosales; family Moraceae; genus Morus; species Morus notabilis. Next base: position 106,492 of record NW_010365449.1, read on the forward strand.
GCAAATGTAAATGTAGGTGCAATAAATGATAACAGAATAAGTTATATTTTTATGGATGTTGATGTTTTATTTCTTATTTTTTCAGAAAACAATATTGACACGAATTAAGTACCAATTATAATTTATATCTATTTTTTTTTGTAATTTTTTTAATATCATGATGTATAAATATTTGAGTATTTCATATATAGAATCCGGTGGATATCGTCTAGTACCACAAACATAAGAAAAGCAAGAGAAGAACATTAAAGAATAAGTATATTATATCCTCTAAGAACAGACTAATACGATTAATTATTTCATGACTATTGATATAATATCCAGTAATTTTCATTGTTGGTTTCTCTAACTACTGTAAATTCAATTAATCATTTCATATGATCAGTGTTTGTGAACGGGAAATTCTGCAAGAATCCTGAGCTGGTGAAGGCAGAGGACTTCTTCTTCTCAGGGCTAAACATCCCCAGAGACACAAACAACGCCGTTGGCTCCAACGTAACCATGGTGAATGTCGACAACATTCCGGGGCTCAACACTCTCGGCGTGTCACTGGCGCGCATCGACTACGCGCCTTACGGGCAGAACCCACCTCACACCCACCCGCGCAGCACCGAAATCCTGTTCGTCGCCGAGGGCACGCTCTACGTCGGTTTCGTTTCGTCGAATCAAGACGGAAACCGCCTGTTTACGAAGATTCTTCACAAGGGAGACGTTTATGTGTTCCCGATTGGGATGATTCACTTTCAGTTCAACATTGGAAAGTACCCGGCCGTGGCCTTCGTCGGTTTCGGCAGCCAATTCGCAGGAACCATCACCATCGCTGACACCGTGTTCGGGTCCCACCCTCCCATCAACCCTGAGGTCCTTGCTAAGGCGTTCATGTTGGACAAGGATGTGGTTGAAAAGCTTCAGAAGAAGTTTGGTCCATGAGCTGATCGTGATCATAGCCGGCCCACCTGATTTGCTGAGTACTATTGATATCAATGTCATGTTTCTGACGATATAATTACGTGCATGCTTTTTAATAACAGTTATTTACATCATGTAACGACTAAGGATCATTGACTTTGTTCATGACTAAATAAACGTGAGAATGGTATTTCACATATTTATATTTGGTATTCCGGGTTAGCTAATTAAATATATCCCTCTCTACGTCCACTCAGATAATTAATTTGTTTTTAAACCCAAAAAAAAAAATCCTTTTATTATTAAAAAGAAAAGAAAAGAAAAAAGGTCATACAAACATATATAAGCCAGTAGTAAGTAACGTAAGCCAGTGAGAATGTCATATCTTTAATATCAACTTATTTGGAGATATATGTCTTTGTCTGTCCCAGTTGGAATGCATGATGTACTTCCCTTTTAGCATGGGACATAGCCCAATGAACTAGAATGAGAAATGCAAAAATCATGACTTGTGCACCTAGAAGAACAAGTATATATAAGAGAAATATTGAAAGTACGTAAAAAAGTGATCTGTCTTTTTTTTTTCTTATAAATAATATTGAAATAAGTATACTAATCATTTCAAAACGTTGACAAATACATGGCAGATATAAGTCGAACAGGTGGCCTAGTATTAATAATAAAAGAATAAAAAAGAAGATTCTATGGAAATAAGGGAAGAAGATTTGACAAGCTCCTGATCATATATTATATCATGGCAATCATAGCAAGAATCATTCAATTAATATAATTTTATTAATTTTATGACAACTATAAAAGAGAGCACAAGATTTGGAAATAAATTAATGTGTTTACAAGAACCAAGTTGCAATTAACCACATGAAAAGTTTTCTTTTTTTTGTAAATAAAAATTGTGAGTTCTTGTTTCTTTTAATTAATTTTCTTAGTTATTTATTTTCACACAATTTTTTAGATTAGTCCCACATCATTCAAGCATTAAGAGCAAGGGTCTTTTAGTCCTTATAAAAAGGACACATGGTATTATTCAAAGACGGGAGACTCAACACTTTCTATACAAAATAGATTGTAGTTTTTATGTTAGCAAATGTAATAATCCCTTACATATTGGATTAGATCGAGAGTTTAACATATTGTTAACGTATCGACTTGCAGATTAATTCTTAGTCATAATCTGATTCGCGAAAACCCCTATCACCTGGGGGCGAGTACCCATAAAAGAAAAAAGTAATGCGGAGTACCCATTGAGCTTTTTGAGGTAGAGATCTAATTAAGCCCTAGGACAGACGTTTGAAGTTTGCGTGTCATTCCTTCATGATATCATAGTTAGAATGACAACGACATGAGGAAACAATAAGAAACTAAAAAACGTCGTCAACGTGGAAACGAGAATGATCTCAATGTGACATAAAAAATGACATTTACATTAGAAACAACAACGTGGGAAATTTATGAAACGATAATCAACTAGAGAAAATGACAATAAAAGGTAAACTGAGAACAACATGAAAGATAATAATTCAATAAAAAAAATGACCGAAAATATCAAGCCCTTTTGTTTTGCTAGTTCAAATCAGAACTCAAATTTTTGTTATAGTATTTTTTCTCATAAAAATTCAAATTCAACTTTTTCTGTTATAGTGTTTTCTCTCACATGAATTCACTTTTTAACTCAAGTTCTCAACTCGAACTCGTTGCCCCACCTTTTTTATTTATTTTTTAGCTTTTTTATTCTCTTTTCCTTTTTAGGTTTTCTTTTTCTTTTCTTCTTTTTCATCCCTTATCATTTTTTTATTAATGCATCTTTTAACTTTTAATTTTTATATATTTTTAAATATATCTCATTTAAATGCTTTTTTACAGTTATTAAAAACATTATTTCTTTTTTAATTACTCTGTTAAATTAATTTATTCTCAAATTTGTCCCTATATAAACATTTTTTACCTATGATCCTCATAAATTTCAATTTAAGTTGTGAAAGATTTCGCACAATTTTTTTCTCAAGTTTTTTTTTTGTCTTTTTCCCCGGTCTTTTATTCAGATTTTTTTCTCACTTTTGTCTTTATTTCTTTTATCATTTTTTGTTTTCTTTCTTTTTTTTTTCTGACGATTTGCATAGCCGTTATTTTAAATTCACGCGCGTTTTTTTTTTTTTTTTTTACTATTATACTCATGAAAAGGTAATCATATCTGGAATCAACAATATAGAAAATGATATCAAATAAAAAACGACAATATTAAAAAAGGACTATGACCTTGAAAAGTTGAAAACCACAAAAATCTAAAAAATGACACCAATAAAATAAACGACAAAAAACGTACAAAGTAACCATCGAAAACAACATATTAACAATAAAGCAATCTGTAAACAGCAAAACCTAAAAAAATCAACAACAACAACAAAAAGGACAACAATATTGAAAACGACAATAATCTATAACTCACCAACAAAAGAATAATTAAAAAAAAAAAACATTAGCAACATTAATTAAAAAAAGTTCAACAGTAAGTTTATAAGAACGACATCTTCTAGCAAAACTAAAACTAGAAAATCGACTTCAAAGCAATAGCACCTTGAAAAAACGACCAAAAAAAAAAAAACAACAACAACAACGAACTGCCAGATAACTACATAAAAGAGCCAAACCCTAGGAAAGATATCTATGGAGATAAGAACAAATTAAATATTCTAAACACACCCCCGTTGGAAAATAAAAAAATATTACGATCAGATCAACTTATAATGAGCTGGTGTTAACGAAGACGGGTTTTTTTTTTCTCTAACATGCATTGCTTTTAGATACAGCACTAGTAAATAATCTTGGTGCGTTTAGAGTTAGTTTCAAAATAATTTTATTTTCAATAAAAAGTAAAAATGAGATTATTTTGAGAATCATTCTGAGACCGATTTGATCTGAAATTGCGTTTGGTTAATTTTTTAAGAGATTATTTTGAGTATAATAAAAGAGTAAAATCGTGTTTATTAATTAATATTATAATATTGTTGATAAGTACTAAAAAATGAAAATATAAAAGTGCACAATTTTAAACTGTTTTCTAATTCATTTACAAAAACTATTCGCACTATTTTCGTTTTCATTTTTGTCTACAAAACATTTACTAAATAAACGTCGTTGTGTTTTCATTTTCATTTTCATTTTTTACTTCTAGAAATACGTAAAAACCGTTTTCAAAAAGGGTTCCAAACACACACCTTATTTCCCATTTTCAAGTTTGTGTACACTTACTTTTTCCTTCTCTTTTCAATTAATCCAAGTATACGAAATGTATATTGTCTTATTTCAATTAATCAAAGGTTAGAAATTGGAATGTTGCTGTCTGCAGTTTTTATTTTTTTTTCATTTTCCGTTATGTTGTAGTTCTCAGTCCAGGTTTTTTGTCTTTCAAACTTTTCCCCTTTATTGTCGTTTTCAGTTTTGTTCTCGTTTGAATCCATTGTCGTTTCCTTTTTATCTCGTTTTATTTATTACTTATTGTCCCAAGTAATTTTTTTCTAACCTAATTCACTGGTCTTCTATATATAGTCGTTTTTAATGGTGTTGTATCATCGTTCCCAGTAATGATGCTGGCTCGACTGTTTTTATCGTTTGAATTTTTGTTGTCATTCAGTTTATTGTCGTTTAATTTTTTTAGTGTCAATTTCTCTATTTTTTATTTATTTTTTTGAGGTCATCAATTTCTCTAGTTTGACATCCATTAATGTTGTTTATTTTGTGTCATTGCAGTTCTTATGGTTGTTTTTCCACTTTTTGTCTGCTAGTTTCCAATTTATTGTGTTCTCACAATCTCAGTAGTTTTTCTTTGTTTCGTATACTATTACTTGTTTTCAGTTATAACATGTCATTTTAATTTTGTCGTCGTTCGCAATGTTATTGTGTTTAATTTTTTTTTCTTTTTCCCTTTATCACACTCGTTCACTGTCTATTGATGTACACCAGTTTATTGCAATAATGCATTTCTGTCAGTTAAGATTTAATTCGCACTTTCAGCTTATTATTATTTGCCTATCCATTGTCGTCTGTATTTTTTGTCTTTTAAGCGTCGTTTTCAGTTATAATTTCGTTTTGTATTATTATTATTTAAGTGTGCCCCAGTAATTTTAGCAATCAACATACAGATTTTTCTTATTTTCTGGTTACTTTTGATTTTAGGCTTTAATATTGATGCATTGGACTTGTTCTTTTTTTTCTTTTTTTTCTCTTTTAAATGTCACTTTGGTTTTATATAATACTATAATTTTATCCTATTACATTCTATTTACTGTCATTATTTCTTCTTTTTTTCCTCTATAACTGGGTTTTGTCACTCTTTTTCTTGACGTTTGGTATCCTATTACGTTTGACATTGTTCATTGTCCTCTAGTCAAGTGTCTCTCGGGTTGTGCTCTGTGACGAAGAGGAAAAGGGCAAGACTCTCACTGGAAATTGGAAAAAGCCGCACATTTTTGAGGTTTCAGTCATGTCAACGCTGATTAATGAATGAATATGATTATAGTGGGTTGTCATGGATTTCAAGTTTTCAACTGTTCCAAAACTGGTTCGGTTTTGGCTTGGCGCCCTCCGGAGATCTCGAGGATTGTTTCATCAGATGTCATCAATTCACGAAGATTGTTTCAGGACGGTGACGGAGAATCCCGGTGTTCGTCTTCAAAGAGAGAGAGAAGAGCGAGTTTGGGAGGAAGAAGCCGAAATCATATTGTATTTAATTTGGCGGTATATTTGTAATTTTGAACGGATGTAAATCCAGATTTACGCCTAAATCGTTTATTTATTAACTATATCTAAACCTTGGCCTATTAATGTTTATTAGGCCTATTTTCCTCCTCCCTTGCCCGATCTCCATCATCGTCGTTCGCGTGGTTTTATTTATTTATTTATTTATTTATTTTTCGAAACATCTTTTCCAGTTATAATTTGGCTTTCCTTCTTATTGACAATACTGAAAGAAACTGGGTTTTCAGTCTCACTCTTGCTAGCTAGTGTTTCTCGGATTCTCTATTTCTGTAGGGTTTCAACTTTCACACAAACCCCGAGCGAAATCCGAAATTTTCGTAGCCATGGTGGAGGTCATTCTCGACCGTAAGGAGAAATCCGCGGAGGGTCCTTCTCTGTCCTTGGCCACCCTGCCTCCTCCGCTGTATCGTGACCGCAGGCACTCGCCGCCCCGCCGTTCGTCGCCACCACCGCCATCGCCGTATAAGCGGTTGAGAATGGACGACGGGAGGAATGGGCGAGGGTTTGAACACGGTGATACAAGGTGAGGGGATTCTTCCTTCTTTGTCTATAATAATTCGTGGCCAGTTAATATGAGATTATGCTGTTTCATGTTTTGAGATGTTTCTTTTTTCTGTTTTGTTATATATTTGGGTTTTTTTTTTTTTTTTTTTTTTTAAATTCTCTTACTCAAAGTTTGTTGACATCAATGAGCTTATATATGTATGTACTGAATAGACATCATGAAGAAGCCAATATCAGTTTCTATACATATCCCAATGATCACTATTTCTATAGAAACACGTATCTATCTAATTTGCACAAGATAAATAAGGCATTGTCTTCTCTTCTTTTCTTTAACAATTATATATTACACAATCCAATGGTAACTAATACAATCTAGTTCCAATACACAAAAACAAAGAAAATTTCCTGCTCGGATGTGAATTGATGACATCTGAAAGTAAATACAATTTATTCAACTGACATAAGAATTCACCTATGCAAAAGTCTATATATATGTATTCATATATATACACAAGTACGTTAGTGTGTGTAAAATATGTTTTCATTGTTTTGAGTCTTCATGTTTATCAAAACGTCTACAATTTAATCTTATAATAAAAACTTCTCTATGACCCTTGCATGCTTTGATTTTAAAACTCGAATATCAAGTTGTTTTTGTTGATGTTTAAACAAAGTTGTTTATTATTACCAGGAGAATAACAGGATTTTGCGATCTTCCGGAAAAGGTAGTAGTGGAAATCATGTCATGGATCCCAAATCTTTATGCCTTAAGTGTGTCCAAAAGTCGTAGTATGCTCTCATAAGCACTCTCATGAAAAGCCGACGGTTTGTGGCAAAATGTCTCAAGAATTTTATAAGCCATCCCTTCTTATTTCGAACTTTGCTCGTAATCACGAAACTACAAATTAGGCAGCTGAGCATTTCTTCTACACTCTTCTTCCTCAAACCCTAAACCTTATCTCAACAAAGCAGATGACAACCATGACAAAATTTGCTTCCATACTAAAGAGTTCAAATTGCCTGAATCTATAGATGGTTTACGTGGCTTTCATTGTGATGGTATCGTTTTCCTACCAGACAGGGACACAAAAAAGATTTTATTATGCAATCCGGCAATTAGGGAATTCAACCTTCTTCAAGGTTCATGCTTTGGATCCAACTTTGGAACACACATAATGACTGGATTCGGCTATGATGCTATTTCCAATGTTTACAAAGTCGTCAGAATTGTGCATCTCCATTGCACCGATGTTGGTGTTCCCATAGGAGCTGAGGTATGTACTTTGGGTAGGAATAATGGTGATTCTTGGAGGGAGATTAAGATGAATATAGAAATTGATAGTACATCTCATACTCACAGTGAGGTGTACGACGAAGGAGTTTTTTTATTGGTCAGTATGTGATAAATATCATTTGAAGAAAATGCTTATTTCGTTTGATATACATATGGAGGAATTTCAAACTATACCATTTCCAGAAGCTCATGATCAGAAGGTGTATGGGGCCGCATTTAGAACAACAATCATAAACTGGAGGCTAGATTTGTGAGATGAACGTGTCACTTTGTTTTTGTATATGGGAAGCATCCCGCCAGTGCGGAATTCAGATGACAAGCCCATAAAAATCTGGATTTTCGATGAAATTATCTCTTGCAGTCCCCAAAAGAAGTCGTTTCGTTGGACTAAATGTGCGGATTTGTTTCTCGGTGGGGTGATAAACTCCTAACAATCCTGACACGAGAATAAGCTAATCTAAGGAAAGATTGTATTACTGGAAAATTGAGAATCAACAATGGCGGACGAATTGCGTACAGAAACGGTATGGAGATTTTCGAGAGATCCCGTGCTCTCCTAATAAACTTGCTGTGTAAGAATAACAAAACTAGAATTATCCATCTATCCTCCCTCTGTCTTATTTATACACCCTCCTACATTCCCTTTCCCTTTACAAACCCAGCCTAACTAACTTCCCCCCCTTTAACTACTTTGCTAGTCTACTGCTTGATGACTTGCTGACTCAGCTTTCCCACAGACCCTTCCCCGAATTCCCCCTTGCGCCTCCTTCGAGCATAAGTGAAATGCACAGGAGGCTTATCATTACCTCTGCCCCAAAGACGCACCTTGTCCTCAAGGTGAAATTCAGGGAACTGAGCATTCACAACATCATACGATTCCCAAGAAGCTTCATGCTCTGGCAAATTGTTCCAACAAAGCAGCACCTCCAAATTCGTACGTCCACGATGGAGCCGCTGGCTCACCCCCATCAAAGTGGCTGGTACCACCTGAAGTTCCAATTCACCCGTCAACTGAGGGGGTAACTGGGATACCACTTGGTCCTGACCTACTGCCCGTCGAAGCTGGGAAACATGGAACACCGGGTGGATGGCAGCACCCACAAGCAAGGCAAGGTGATAAGCCACGGGACCAACTCGGCCTATAACCTCATAAGGACCATAAAAATGGGGGCTTAATTTTTCATTGCGTCGGCGGGCTAGGGACACTTGGCGATACGGCTGAAGCTTAAGGTACACCAAATCACCAACAACAAACTGGACATAGCGGCGTTTCCTGTCCGCCACCGCCTTCATTTTCTGTTGAGCTCGCAGGAGGTGAAACTTGAGGAGATCTAACATAGCATCCCGGTCCATCAACTGTCGTTCCACGGATTCCATGGGCGATGCACCAACCCCATAGCGCAGCAACAGAGGAGGGGCTCGACCATAAAGAACTTGAAATGGGGTCGTCCGCGTGGAAGTGTGAAAGGAAGTATTATACCAATACTCTGCCCAAGCCAACCATTTGTGCCATTGACCCGGCTTGTCAGAAGTGAAACATTATAAGTACATCTCCACGCACCAGTTAACAACCTCGGTTTGCCTATCGACTGTGGGTGATATGTCATGCTGCGTGAGAGGGTGGTGCCCATTTACCGATGAATTTCTGTCCAAAAATGGTTGAGGAAAATTAGATCCCGATCGGACACAATCGTGTGAGGCACGCCTTGAAGTCGAACTACTTATTGGATGAACCATTGCGCCACTTTCTCAGCTGAAAAAGGGTGTCGTAGGCCAACAAAATAGGCATATTTGCTGAGCCGATCCACGACGACCAAAATAGTGTCAAACCCTTCCGAACGGGGCAGTCCCTCAATGAAATCCATAGATACATCCTCCCATACTAGAGCTGGCACCTGTAATGGCTGTAGGAGGCCGCTAGGCGCCAACGTAAAAGCCTTGCAACGTTGACACACCTCACACGCTGCTACGTAAGTGGCCACATCTTTTTTCATGCCTAACCAATACCAATCGGCGGCTAACCATCGATAAGTCTTCAGTTCCCTGGAATGCCCACCCAATACGCCACTGTGATAAGAACGCAAAAGCTATTGTACCACCGGGGCATTCGCGGCCACCACCATTTGACCCCGAAAGAACAGACGCCCCTGCAAGATTGAATACCCTGGATGTGCTGTAGCATCCTGTTGTAAATCTGACCAAACCTTGGCCAACCGGTTATCCTGTAAAACCTGCTGATGAATGACCTCCGAGCTAATCACAAAAGTCACCGCCAACACACTTAAAGCATCTGCAGCACGATTTTCTACTCCCGGCCGATATTGAATCTCGAAATCATATCCCAACAGTTTAAGTAACCATTTTTGGTGCTCTACGTTCACCATACGCTGCTCCAGCAGGTATTTGAGGCTGCGCTGGTCGGTCTGAATGACAAAATGGCGCCCAAGTAGGTAAGGCCGCCATTTTTGGACGGCTAATACGATGGCCATTAACTCTCGCTCGTAGACAGATTTCCTACTAGCTTGAGCAGATAAAACTTGGCTGAAATATGCTATTGGCCTCTGTTCTTGCATCAACACAGCCCCTACTCCAAACCCAGAGGCATCTGACTTGAGCACAAACGGCTTGCTAAAGTCCGGCAAGGCTAACACTGGCACCTGTGTCATAGCCTGTTTGAGCTGGTCAAAAGCTTATGCTGCCACGGCATCCCATCAGAATCCATCCTTCTGAAGCAAGGTAGTGAGAGGCCCTACAATCTGACTGTACCCCGCCACAAATTTCCTGTAGTAACCGGTTAGTCCCAAAAACCCCTGTAATTCCCACAAATTGGCAGGTGGCGGCCATTGCAACATAGCCAAAATTTTAGCCGGATCCGCAGAAACCCCTTGGTCGGACACAATATGCCCTAAATATTCTATGGAACGTTGACCAAAACTACATTTCTTTGCATTGGCATACAGTTGATGCCGCCGTAACTCCTTCAATACTTGTGCGAGATGGCACTCATGTTCCTCCTCTGAATGGGTGTAAATGAGTATATCGTCAAAAAATACCAGCATAAATCTGTGAAGGAAAGCCCATAAGACTTCATTCATAAGTGATTGAAAAGTCGCCGGAACATTCGTTAAGTCGAAAGGCATTACGAGAAACTCGTAATGGCCCTCATGAGTGCGAAATGCTGTCTTCGGAACATCTTCCGAACGCACTCGTATCTGGTGGTATCCCGACTTGAGGTCAATTTTAGAAAAAATTGTCGCCCCATGAAGTTCGTCAAATAGTTCCTCTATTACGGGAATCGGGAAATGGTCGGGTACCATTTCCCTATTCAATGCGCGGTAGTCCACACAAAACCACCAACTACCATCTTTTTTCTTGACTAATAGTACTGGGCTGGAATATGGACTTACACTAGTTTGTATAATGCCCGCTGCCATCATTTCCCCCACCAACCGCTCAATCTCAGTTTTTTGGATTTGCGGATAGCGGTACGGCCGTACGTTGATCGGTGATGTACCCTTCTTGAGTATGATGGCGTGATCCTTTGCTCTTGCAGGAGGCAAACCCGCTGGACACTCAAACATCGATGCATACTTATTCAACATTGATTTAACCCCCAGTTGTAATTCCTCCCCCCGTCCACTCGAAGCCACCAGTAAATTGCCCAACTCCACCTAAATTCCTTAACCCTCATGCCTAAGAGCTCGAATCAAAGCTTTGAGAGTGACCAGTGATTTGTTCAATCCTGGATCCCCCCGTAATGTCACATGTCGATCTCCCACGTTGAACTTCATGAGTAACGTTTTCCAATTTACTGAGACCACCCCTAGAGTTTCTAACCACTGAATTCCCAGTATCAAATCCGAACTGCCCAACTCTAAGGGTAAGAAATCTTCCACTACCTCCACATCTTGCAGGGACACCATAACCCCTCTGCAAATATCCTCTCCTTTCACCGAAACTCCAGTCCCCATCACTACCCCATATCCACTCATTTTGTCCACAGTTAACCCCAATTTCTTAACTAATTCGTATGAAATAAAGTTGTGGGTAGCCCTATTATCGATTAGAATGATTACCTCACACCCTCGAACGAGTCCTTTGAGTTTCATAGTCCTCGGAGCAGTGAGTCCCACCACCGAGTTGAGTGATAGATCCACCATCTCCTCTTCCACTGACTTCTCGTCTCCTCTGCTCTAATCTCTTGGTCTTCCTCCTCTTCTTCCCTGACGATTAGGACTTGCAATTCCCGGTTAGGGCAACGGTGCCCGAATGTATATTTCCCATCACACCGATATCATAACCCCTTTTCTCTCTTTGCCTGCAGCTCTGCATCTGTCAATCGATGAAAAGTTGCTGCACCGCCACCAATTCCGGTCTTCTTCTCCGTCGAGGTGAAGTTTCTTACCATCGACTCCCCCGTATTTCTTGTTCGCACTACAGGGTTGCTTGGGCCACCCCTCTGTCCATAAATTACCGAATACACATTTCCACCCCTGTTCCAGGTTAATCATTGTGGGCCTTGTAGGCCTGAGACTCTTGGTCCGCGAACCATCTGATTACGATCCTCCACCCGCTGGGCTACCTCCATGATTCGGCCCAATCCCTCTGGCTTTATCAATCTAATTTCGGCCTTTACCTCTAGCTTCAACCCATTCACGAAGGTGCTTTCCAGAACCTGCTCTGAGAGCTTCGTCAATGGCGCCGCCATCACCTCGAACTGTCGTTGATATTCTCTTACTGTCGTTTCCTGGCAGAGCAACAAGAATTTCTCGCACAGACTTCCCTCTTGCGTAGGGCGGAATCGCTCTAAGATCATCAGCTTTAACACCGTCCAGTTTCGAATTGGCCTGCGTCCATCCTCCCATTGAAACCACACCAAGGCTTCTCCTTCAAGACTCACCACTGCTACATCCAACTTCTCCCCCTCCGTCATTCGATTCATGGTGAAAAATCTTTCAACGCGAAAAATCCATCCATCGGGGTTATCTCCGTCAAAGACTGGCATTTCCACCCGTCGTGTTTGAAATTCTGCACGACCTACTCCCTCCTGTTGTCGATCTTCCCTCAGCGCCGGAGGTTCTGCCGCCGTGCCGTCTGCGGCTCAAGGCGGCTCCTGATTGGCCGATTCCCTCTGCCTTATCAATTCATCCAACCTCTCGGGCAACAACTCCATTCCTTGCTCTAGTCTAGGTATCTTCTTCAAATCCTCTCAAATTCCTTCCATTTCTTTCTGGAATTCATCTCGAGATCCTTCTGTCTTCTCCTTCTCACGATCGTCGGTGCGTGTCGTCATTCCCAGACGTCACTGCTCTGATACCAAATGATAAACTCCTAACAATCCTGACACAAGAATAAGCTAATCGAAGGAAAGATTGTATTACTGGAAAATTGAGAATCAACAATGACAGACGAATTGCGTACAGAAACGATATGGAGATTTTTGAGAGATCCTGTGCTCTCCTAACAAACTTCATGTGTAAGAATAACAAAACTAGAATTATCCATCTATCCTCCCTTTGTCTTATTTATACACCCTCCTATATTCCCTTTCCCTTTACAAACCCAACCTAACTAACTTCCCTGACTCAGCTTTCCCACAGACCCTTCCCCAAATTCCCCCTTGCGCCTCCTTCGAGCATAAGTGAAACGCACAGGAGGCTTATCACGGGGGACTTTGTTGTTCACCATTAGTATTTTGGAAGAATGATGGGCTCATTTTGTATACATCACAGATGGCCGTCTTTGTTTTGTACAACTTGCGTACCCAAAAGCTTAGAAATGTGCAGTTTAATTGTCATAAGTAGAGCTCTTTTCGCACTTTTGTTTATGTAGAGATTTTGGTATCAATTGTAGGGGACGTGAAAGATGATTGGTTCATCCTAAAGGGACGTCATATTTTTATTTATTTAGCTGTCTCAAGCTTCTTAAATAATGGATCCAGCTTAGCAGGAATTTGGAATTACACTTTGAGAAGTATGGCGTTTTGGGAACTTCAGTACTGCTTTCCTTCTGGGTGTCTTACATGTTTTGGTGGTGTTTTTTTTATTTTGTTTTATTTTAGCCTGCGTGCATTTTCTTCGATTAGTTGATTAACTTACTACATTTTATTATTAGGAAGCCTGCGTGCATTTTTTTATTTTTTGAATTTTTGTTGTCGTTCTTCAGTTTATTTTCGCTTTATTGTTTAGTCAATTTCTTTAGTTTGACTTTTATTGTCGTTGATGAGTTTATTGTTGTTTTCTATTTTGTCATAAACTTTGTTGTCGCTTTCTTCTTCCATTTTATTATCATCTATCGTTTTCACTTTTATTGTTGTTCACACTTCGCAGTTTTTCCCCCTACTGTCATTCATTGCTTGTTACGATATCATTTGTTTTATCGTCGTTTGCAATCTCGTTGTCATTAAAACTTATATTTGTTGATTCAATTTATTCGTTTAAGTTGTTATCGCCATTCTCACTCTCTCGTTTCATTTTGTTTTGTGGTTCGCCATTCTATTGTCGTTTTCATTTGAAAGAAATGTTTTACGTTTAGTGTTGTAGAACACTGTTGCAACATTAATTCCTTTAACACTATTAATTAATTAAATTACTGCGTGAAAATTAATTAATCTAATTAATAGTTTACCAAAAGCAGTAAATAAATGAACTCAGAGAATTTTAACGTGATTCGGTTAAAAACCTATATCCAAGAGATCACGCCAAGACATTGAATCATACACTAATTATCAAAATTATAATCACTAATGACTTATACAATCTAAAGACTCCTTCTCATAATTATCACCTGAGTGTTTATAACAATGAAGTGGTCTTTCTTAAGCAAACACCACTCATCTTTAATAGTGCACGATGAAATCCTATATTTATTCAAATAGAAGTTTAATCCGTCTTCCTTCAAAAAAAAAAAAAAAAAAAAACTGATTTTATTTTTATTTTTATTTCTGATGAAGACATGGCCTTGTAATAATTTTCTTCTAGAATACTGCTTGAAGATATTATCCAGTATTTTCAAAACTTAATTTCAGTTTATATTATAATTCAAGTTAGCTTCAAATTCTCAGTGCAAATCTTCAATTCAGTTTGAATTTATCCTCCCATGATCCTGGTGCAGCTTTGCCCTCATCTTCAATTTTTAAGTCCGGATTTTATCTCACCAAATCAATCTTTAATTTCAAATCCTCTAGAATCAGTTTTGGCTTGATCTGTACGCACGAATATGCTAGTTTTCTGATTTTTGGCTTTCTTCACGCAAAGGCTGGTCTTGTCTTTTGAATTGCAGGTTGGTTTTTGAATTGCTGAAATCCCATTTACTTGTCAAAACATTGCCAACTAAATACCTAACATCATTTCTGTAATTTAAAGTTTTAATTGGCATTTCCAGTTTGATATTATTTGCCTCTCCATTGTCGTTTGCATGCTTGTGTCGTTTTTTTTTAAACGTCGTTTGGCTTTTCTCTTTATTGACGATTCCGAAGGAAACTGGGCTTTCAGTCTCACTCTTGCTCACAAGTGTTTCTCTTCTATTTCTTGGGTTTCAACTTTCACCACGAGCGTGATCCGAAATTCCCCTCACCATGTTGGAGGCCATTCTCGACCGCAAGGAGAAATCCGCCGAATATCCTTCCCTGTCCTTCCCACCCCGCCGTTTGCCGCCACCGCCATCGCCGTATAAGTGGGCGATAATGGACGAACCCGATTATACAAGGTGAGGGGATTTTTCCTTCTTGTCTATAATTACATGGCCAGTTAATTAGAGATTATACTTTTTCATGTTTGTTTTATTGGTGTTTTTTAAATTCTAACGCAAAGTTTGTAAACATCAATGAGCTTATTTATATACAATATATTATATATGTACTGAATAGACAACATGGAGAATTCGATATCAGTTTCTACGTACGTACCCAAATGATCAATATTTCCATAGGCATTGTCGTCCCTACTCGTGTATGAATTGTTGTCTTCTGAAAATAGATACAGTTTATTCAATTGACATGAGTAATCACCCATATATATTCGTAAGTACATTTAGTGTGTGTATAAAATATGTTTTGATAGTTTTGAGAATTCAATTTATCAGATGACTACAATTTAATCTTATAATATAAACTTCTTTATGAACCTTGGTTTAATTTTAAGTCTTGAATATCAAGTTGTTTTTGTGAATATTTAAATAAAGTTGTTCATTTTTTGAAGGAGAATAACAAGAATTTGTGATCTTCCTGAAAAGGCAGTAGTGGAAATCATGTTATGGCTACCTCCCAAGTCTTTATTAGGGCTTAAGTGTGTTCAGAAGTCGTGGAATAATCTCATAAGCACTCTTATGAAAAGTCAATGGTTTGTGGCTAAGCATCTCAAGAATTCTAAAAGCCGTCCATTCGTATTTAAGAGGACCAAACCCACATATTGTTTTCATGAAACTATAAATTCATTTCTGACTGTAGACGAAGCAGATCATGACAATGACCAGATTCGCTTCCATTCTAAAGAGTTCAATTTGCTTGAATCTGTAGCTGGTTTACATGGCTTTCATTGTGATGGTATCGTTTTCCTACCAGACAGGAGCACAAGTACGATTGTATTATGTAATCCGGCAATTAGGGAATTCAAACTTCTTCCAAGGTTCATGCTTTGGATCCAACTTTGGAAAACACATAATGGCTGGATTCGGCTACGATGCCATTTCCAATGTTTACAAAGTCGTCAGAGTTGTGCGTCTCCATTTTCACCGATGTTGATGCTCCCATCGGAGCTGAGGTATGTACTTTGGGTGGGAATCATGGTGATTCTTGGAGAGAGATTAAGATGGAGATAGAAATTGATATTACATCTTTTACTCAGTGAGGTGTACCATAAAGGAGTTTGTTATTGGTCAATATATGATGAACTTTATTTGAAGAAAATTAATGCTTATTTCATTTGATATGCGTGAGGAGAGATTTCAAACTATACCATTTCCAGTAGCTGATGATTTGTTTGGAGCCGCATCTAGAACAACAATTATAAACTGGAGGCTGGATTTGTGGGATGAACGTAGCACTTTGTTTTTGCTTACTAGAAGCAAGCTAACACCGCCGAATTCAAATGTAAAGCCGATTCAAATCTGGATTTTGGATCACCGGAAAAAGTCGTTTTGTTGGACTAAATGTGCAGATGTGTTTATGTGCGAGGGACTTCATTGTACTCCATTAGTGTTCTGGAAGAATGATGAGCTCATTTTGTATATATGTAAGATGGGCATCTTTGTTTCATACAACATGCGAACCCAAAAGCTTAGAAATGTGCAGCTTAGTTATAATCGGTACAACTCCTTTCGCGCTTTTGTTTACGTAGAGAGAGTTAAGTCTCAATTGCTGGGGCGAGATTAGTTGATTAGCTAATTACAATATAATTTATTTTATTATTTCTATTTCCTTTTTTGAATACTTTGTTTTTTTTTTTTTTTTTGAAAAAAAAATAATGTTTACTATTATGCTCGGCCACAATCTCTTGAGCCCATGCTCAAGCAAAATACGGAAGCTCAAGGGTCCCATGCTTCATCAATTAGTGTGACAGTCGTTAATTGGACATTTAATAATCAAGGTCTAAAAGAAATTGAATTATTTGATTAGTCATAATACCCAAAGACTCGATCAGAGAAGCATCAGTAGAGATAAACGCGATAGAGAGTACTATTCCAGAAGTCCAAGACTCGATCGATCAAGTGATTGGACTCATCACCGAAGGGAACAAAAGGAGATGGAGGCAAGTGGACCAGGTCATGAGTCTAAGCCCTCATCTTCCATAATGCCCAAGTATTACGAGAATACATCATCAACTTCCGGATTAACTTCCGAACACAAGTCCAAATCTAAAGACAGACGACACGGGGATAGACATGAAAATCGCAGTTCAGAGCATTTTTCGCGGAATACTTTTGAGGATAGATATGATCCTTCAAAGTCTCATGACACATATGAAGATGATATCTCTGCTAACAGCAAGCATATTAGGGCTGATAAATTTGTTGATGGAAAATCATCTAATGGGCAGACATTTCAGAAAAAATATATATATATAATAATAAAAAAAAGGTAATTTCCTCCTTACTTTAATAACCGGAGCAGTTTTACCATTTGGGGTAAGTTATCTGGAGTTATCCCTTATCCTTTCTTTGTGGTTTCATTTGAATTTGAAAATGACATTTTGTTTGTAACATGGTTTATTGGCACAACTTTGCTGTACGATGTCATCATGCTTCAACAAGTTTTCATCCTTTGTATCTTTGACTGTTTTTGTTTCTAATGAGCAAGAGCTCATTCAGTTTGCTAATTCGAGTTTTCAATTTAAACTAAAATGTGACTTTATGTGAGTGCTTTTAACTGTTGTAAAAAAAATTAAATGTGACTTTTTATGAAAGTTTTTAATTATAACAAAACTGTAATTGAAAACTCGATGTGAAATGTTTGATGATTGCAGAAACTCACCACTTGAATTGTTTATATCGTTGTTCCCTTGTCTTAACTATCATGATTGTAGGTCATAATCATTTCATTTAGATAAGGATGTCCTCTGAGAACTATGTCACTGCATATTTGCTAAGCTACATTGACATCACTATTTTTGCTTAATTATTCCTATGATTAGCCCACTGGTGTTTTTTTTTCAGGTAAGTAAATTCTTTCATCCGGCTCATACCTCGAATTTGACTAGTGCCAGTACGATTTAAAAAAGAAATTGTACAAGACTGAAGTTTGTAATTTAATTTGTTCATTGATTTGTGTACAAACATTTTGATTGAATCACAATGGTCTTAACTTTTGTTGAGTTGAACTTTTATTGGGAATACAAATGTACAACGTATATATTCTAAGATTAAAAATCTTTACTGTTTTGTTTGATAAACACATACATACGAGAATGTATCTTTCGATTTTAACCTTCTTTTAGTGAATATACTTCAAAGTGTTTATAAGACAACAGTGTACTTTGCATTAAACTTTATCTCTTAAGTAAATACTGGAAATAAATCACATATGTGTTATCCCAGACTTCAAAATTTGTTCCAATCATTTTGCACTATTACAGCCTTGTGCTCTATTTTGCATTCATGAACATTTATAAGATTAAACCATGGTCTTGTTAGGAACGACATCATTCTTTATGCTCACTTAGTTGAAGTTTCAAATTATGTCTCTAGCTACTGTGAGACTTGAACTTCATTAAGAGTATAAACTCAACCTCAACCACGTAGCTATTTGCACCGACATCCTGGAAGGGACAAATAAATTTTTGGTGTTAACCTGGTCACATAGCAATGACTTATTTTTACCCATTTAACTATGGAATAGCAGTACAACTATTACATAGTTAGGATACCATCATCGGTGACTCTTTAAAAGAAAGGTTTCAGTCTCATTCCACTAGACGTTTCTTGGACTAAGTATCTCGAAAGACCTTTTATCAAGGGATCCGCTAGGTTCTTGTTAGTCCTAACATAAATAATATTGATAAAACCATCGGTTATTAATTGTTTCACATATTCATATCTCAAGCTAATATGTCTAGATTTCTCATTATAAACCTTGTTATAAGCTCTACATTGTTATAAGCTCTAGACAAAGTAGTTTCACTATCGCAGTACAAAGAAATAGATGGCATCGGTTGTGGCCACAACTCAATATCAAATAATAAATTTCTCAGTCATTCCACTTATTTGCCTGCAGTGGCAAGTGCTATAAACTCACTCTCCATTGTAGATTGAGTTATGAACGTTTGTTTCTTAGAAGTCCAAGACACGGATCCTACTGCAATTGTGAAAATCTCACTAGATGTGGATTTGTTATCACTAGCACTTGTTATCCAACTTGCATCCGAGTACTCTTCAAGTACCGCCGGATAATCATTATATGACAAACCCAAATTAATGGTTCTTTTAAGATAATCAAGTACTCTACCAATTGCATTCTAATGTTCAACACCTAGGTTACTCGTGAACCTAGATATTTTGCATACTGCAGATGCTATGTCGGGTCTTGTACATCAAGCTACCAATTGCACTAGCATATTCAAGTTATGCCACCGCTCGGCCTGTATTCTCTAATAATTTAAAAATTCAATCATATAGAATATTCGCTTCTTTAAACTTTAAATGATTGAATTTAAGAAGCACCTTCTTAATATAATGAGATTGACACAACGAGTAACCCCACTATACTTCCTCACCTAAGATAGTATTTACCTCACGAAGATCTTTCATCTTAAATTGTGAAGTTAGATACCTCTTGGTGTCATTTACTCTGTGCATGTTTGTTCCAAAGATAAGCAAGTCATCAAGATACAAACATATAATCACACCAAAATTATTTGTAAATTTAGAATATATGCATTTATCTGCATTGTTATGCTTGAAATCATGAGATAAAATGACATTATCAAATTTCTCATGACACTATTTTGGTGCTTGCTTTAGACCATAAAGCGACTTAACTAACTTGCAAACATTTTCCTTATTTCCAGGCAATACACACCCTTCGGGTTGTTCTATATAGATTTTCTCATCTAGTTCACCATTTAAAAATATTAATAAAATATTTCCTCATTCAGAAATATCACTTAAGATAGTAAAAAATATTATTTTTGTCACAACACTTAAAAATAAATAATTATCATTTAATTAATAAATAAAAAATAAAAATGCACCATAACACTTAATAACTTATAATAACATAAATAACAAGTTTTCACGAAACGATGACCAACTAAGTAGTTTTCTCTGTACCTACGTACCTTAATCTAGACAAAACCCGTGATTCTCATTGCCTAAACCAAAGTCCACTTTCGTGGGCTATTCACACAAATTCAAGTACTCCCTCCCCTTGTTAAATTTTCCTTTCCCCTCTAATTGATTATTGTGCTAGACATAAATCCTGGTAAGACTTTTTAAATGCATACGTTTTTATCCTTTGGTCCTCAATAAATTACACAAATTACAATCAAAATCCAATATTTATTTTATTATTATTTGCGGGCAGGACTAACGTACAAACAAACAATACTAGCCAAAAAAAAAAAAAAAAAAAAATGGAAAACAAAGAGTTGACCCGAATAACAAAAACCACGGCATGAGAAGTATATAACATCTGCCAGTGTATAATCATATTTTTGTGCTTCAGATAGATACAAAGAAAAAATCTAACCAGTGTATAAACCCTTGTTTTGTTTCTAATCTTAGTTTCCAACCAGTTGGGCTTTCAATTTTCTTGGTTTTGTTTGGAAATGGTCAAAGTCTGGAGTCTTGAAAACTGACCCGTCGATGGTGGGTTCGAAGGCTCTGCAACTGAAGCAGTTGCAGAGACTAGTGAGAGCCATCATTCTTCTTTCTTCTTCTCTTAGTTCTTTGATTTCGGCTTAGCTATCTCTGATGGTGGTTGGCAAGTTTTCTGCTACTACTTTCAGCCGTCTGTACTGACTTCAAGAGTTTTTGCTAAATTAAATTATTGGCTTCAAAATTTTTCATTTGCATTTTTTGAGTTAAGTTGACTTGAATTCAGATCTTAATTTGAGTTAAGATGTATTTGAGTATGGTTTGAGTTAGGACGCTAATTTGAGTTTGTGTTTAGATTTGCACATTTTGAGTTATGCTTTGAATTGATAATCTATTTAAATTTGTGTTTGAGTAATGTCAAAACTTAAATTTGTATTTGAATAGTATTTTAATAAAAACTCAATGGTGATGAAAAATTTTAATAGGGTATATGAGTGGAGTTTTATTCGTCTCTTCGTTGTGAACGCATAAAAAAAAATCATCTCGAACCAACGAAATGAACGGGGCAATAGGCTTCAAAACTTTTTACTGTAGAGTTTTTTCCATTTTGTCCACACTCATTGGCTTCAAAATTTTAGAGTTTTTCCATTTTGTCCACACTCAAAACGAACTATCTCAAGTTAGCCCCTACTCAAAACAGAGAGAAAATTGTCGTTTTTTATTTATCAGTTTTTTTTTTTTTCCTTGCTTTTGTTTTCTTATATATTTCATCCCTTTTTGTTTGTTCTTCGATTCTTTTTTTTTTTTTTTTTTTTTTTTTACGTAATGCTTTTTCAGCTTGAAGTCTTGTGATATGTACCCATGCCTCGGAATGGCATCAATGCAATCCGCATCAATACATAAGCATTTATTTTGAGAAGTTTATTAAAATTTTTTTGTTAAATGGTCATGAATTATAATCTTGAAAAGTGAAAAAACTCATGTAAATCTCAGAAGTACAAAAAAAAAAAATGTTGTTGGAACTCGGAAACAATACCCAAAAAAAAAAACAAAGAAAGATTAGAATACCACATTACTATTTATAATATTTTTTAGGTTGTGTGAATTATTAGATGATTAAAATTGAGATACGAAACAATAATGTGTATTTTTTAGTTTATTGGTTGATCCTTACTTTGACATTGATTGTACCTGTTGCAAAAGTCAGTTATGAAATCGAATTGGACATTAATGGAAGTCGGTTATGAAATCGAATTTGGACATTAATGGATGAATGATAGCTTGATTGTTATATACAATAGAAATAAATATTTGATCATGTATGAAAGTATATCATACTATGAAAACTTATTGTCGTCTATCATAATATGTATTGGGTAGTTCTTAGAAAATATTGTGATATTATTTCATATTATTCTTGATGTCAATTATTTTTTCAAATTAAAAAATATTATTCTTGATGTCAATTATTGCGTAGTTATAATACCTCACTGCTGACGATGAGCTTCACGAGTTCACCCTTGTATAAATAGACATAAGAGGCAAGCAAGATTGATCAGTTCTCGCTAAACTATCAAAAGTATTATAGGGATGGCGAAAAATAGTGTTAATTCCGTTTTGGTACTTCTTGCTTCGGCTTTGGCCACTTACATTGCATTTGCTGCTGACCCAGGCCCTCTCCAGGACTTCTGTGTAGCAACTAATGACCCTAAACATGTTTGTAAGTGTCCTTGTTCCAAATTTATCTCTTTATTTTTTTTTTTTTCTAATTCTTTGTTACGATCACACTAATTTTTTAATTTCTACTCACGAAGCAAATGTGGATAACTTTTCTATGTTTATGCAATTTATATAAACATGCATGTACTAATTCTAACTGAATATTTTTAGTGAGATAATTATACGTAAATGTAGGTGACAGAATAAGTTATATTTTTATGGATATTGATATTTTATTGCTTTAATTTTTCAGAAAACATCGACAGAATATTATAAGTACCAATTATATCTATTTCCCTTCTACAATTTTTTAATATCAAGATATTGATATTTCAGAAATTTTCATCCTTGGTTTCTCTAACTATAGCAAATACAATCAATTTCATATGATCAACAGTGTTTGTGAACGGAAAATTCTGCAAGAATCCGGAGCTGGTGAAGGCTGAGGACTTCTTCTTCTCAGGGATAGACATCCCTAGAGACACAAACAATGCAGTTGGCTCCAACGTATCCATGGTGAACGTCGACAACCTTCCGGGGCTCAACACCCTCGGCGTGTCTCTGGCGCGCCTCGACTTCGCGCCATACGGGTTGAATCCTCCTCACACCCACCCGCGCAGCAGCGAAATCCTGGTCGTCACCGAGGGCACGCTTTACGCCGGGTTCGTGTCGTCGGATGAGGACGGAAACCGCCTGTTTACCAAGACTCTTCACAAGGGAGACGTGTTTGTGTTCCCGATTGGGATGATTCACTTTCAGTTCAACATTGGGGAGGACCGGGCCGTGGCCTTCGCCGGGTTCGGAAGCCAAAACGAAGGAAGGATCACCATTGCGAACACCTTGTTCGGGTCCCACCCTTCCATCAAGGCTGAGGTCCTTGCTAAGGCGTTCATGTTGGACAAGGACGTGGTTGAAAAGCTTCAGAAGAAGTTTGGACAGTAAGCTGATCGTGATCGAAGCTGGCCTACTTGATTTACTGTGTACTATTAAGGTCAATGTCATGTTTCTCGCGATATAAATAATTACGTGCTTATATTATCTTGTATCTACCTCACGCAACGACTTATTTGGTCGTGACTTATAAATAAACATGTGATGGTACGTATTTCATATTGTATTTCAGATATAAATTTTTGGTATATTCCGGGTTTGCTAATTAAATATATCCCTCTCTACGTCAAGTCAATCCGAACCAGTGACACCCGAAGAGTGTTGAGTCCCGGAATTCTATCCACATTCACGGTTGTGACATTGGATCCAACCTGATTGTTGGTGTCTCCAGCAATATTTAGACCCGAAGTGAAGAAATCCTCAGCCTTGGCAAGCTTTGGATCCTTGCAGAATTTCCCATTCACAAACACTGCTTGAAAGAAACATTCTGCTAGCTAGTTTGTATCAAATAATTATCAAAAGATGAAAGATATGTCATTCAGACACTAAATATACGGAGTATTCATATGCTAATTAACTGCATTACATTCTTTAAACTTTTTTTTCCCTGCTACTGTACATTCTTTAAACTGAAAAGGCTTGATAAAGTTGGCAGGGAAAGAAATGAGTTTATGACTACACACAGGCTCTTTTAGGGTTGCCTATTGCGACGCAAAAGTCCTGCAGGGGACTGGGGTCATAGGCAGAGGCAATGGAAGTTGCGAAAGCCAAGACTTAGAGTGAAAGAAGGAAATGAACTCCCTTAATTATTTTAGACAACCTGTCTCTTAATTAATCTACCAATCTGTGGAGTGGTAATTAGTGATGAGAGGGGGTGAGAAACTTGTGGATACCAAGTCTATTTGTAGAGGGATTACTGTTGCTAAACTTGGTCCACTTTTTGCTACAGGAAGCAGATAGAAGATTGGGAAATTGTCTTCAATGGTTATATATCTGCTTTGTACAGAAAGAATCATTTTTCTACTGCTATATATAAGTACAGTAATTTTAATGTCCTCTTGAGCTCCTTTGCTTCCATCAATGAGCAATTGGCATAGAAGTGGTCTCTTTTGATGTCTTGCCTTGCATAGTATTCTTGCTTTCATTCCTTTGATTATATAACAATTAAGTTCTATTGTTGGATTATCCAGAGTTTGGAAACTGTGATCACTGTTTTGCTTTTGATCAATTCAATTAAGCAAATCTTTTATTGGCCAGTGAGAATAAGCATTTAGTTACACTGTTAAATTGGAGCTTACTCAATAGGCTAATCTAATAAGTTGGACGTAATAATTTGAACGCAAGTACATCACCGTAATTTAATTGTGTCTTTAACCGCTCCTTTGATTTTAATCATGATTAGATAATTTGGAGACACTAGAAGTTGGAAAAAAAAATTGCATAGTTCATTTCAATCTGTTCGTGTCTTTATCTCTTTTATTTCATTTGTGTTAAAGATATTTCCTTCCTTAGAGCATCTTTAATGTAACTTGAATTAGTGTACCAGAGCTTAATTTTAGTATTTTAATATGAAAATTATTCTCCAATAAAATGGTTTTTTTTTTTTTTTTTTTTTTTTTTTTTTTTTTTTTAATAAAATATACGACAAATTTAGCATTTAATTTTTTTTTTTTTTTTTTTTTTTTAAATTTATCATATGCTATACTACCGCCAAATAAAATATACGACAAATTTAGCATTTAATTGCTATTGCTCAATATGCTTATCTTTTCATTTAATCATTACAACATTTACATTTCTAAAATATTTTAAAATTAAAAGTTTACTTTACAACTTCCAAAACATAATGATTATGGCAAAAAATAAATGTAACATTTAAGAGCATCTCTAATGCAATGCTATAACTAGAACATCTCCATACAATGTTTGATGTGCCAATTGCAGATTTAATATTTGACTGTAAAAAACACTTGCAGATTTAATATTTAAGTGTAAAAAATACTCTCTAATGCAATGTTATTTGTCGTGTCAAATTTTTCATACACTTTGTTGTAAATTTTCCACATGGCATATGAAAATTCGACATTTGATTACTATTGGTTGAAATGTTTATTTTTTTCATGTAATCAATGCAACTTTTGCATTTTCTAACTATTTTAAAAATAAAAGTTTACTTTTACAACTTCTAAAGCTTAATAATTATAGAAAAAAGTAAATTTAGCATTTCAAATAGCATTATGCATTGGGGTAAAAATGAAAATAACGTAACATATCACAGTTTTTGATGCTAAATATACAATGTATTGACATTAGTATTTGCATTGGAGATGGTCTAAAATAGCATTATGCATTGAAAATCAAATAAAAATAACATATTAAGGGCCAATTTGGCATTGCTGTACTATTGAAAATTTTTTATGTTGTTGTGCTCTTAGTAATAAGTTGCTGTGACAAAAAACATATAGATGCTTAGTAAATATTTTCACAAAACTGCTGTGAATACAAGAAGCAAAAATTTAAGTGTTTGGTAAATTGTGTATGAAATTGCTGTAGAGATGTATAATGAAGAAAGTAGACATACTTTAGCACATATTTATAGTTAGTTTTATTTATATTTTTATGGTCAATATTCAAAATATAAAAAAATATAATTTTAATTTTATTACTTGAAATATTTTTTTTAAAAATAAATTACTTTTATTGATAGGAAAAAAAATATCATCTACTAAATTTCCTACTTAGAAACCACTTGTAATCAAACATCCTAATCTATTGTAACTTCTTTAAAAAACCTAAAAACATCTTTTAAAAGCAATGCAAAAGGTTGCTTATATAAATAAATATATATATATATATATATATATATTACTAATATGCCACATACATGCATTAAAGATGGTCTTAATGTATAGGTGGTTGGAGAGAAGAGAAAACTTGCGAAATTAAGTTAGGAGCCAACTAATTATTAATGATCAAAATGGTAGTAAGAATTACATATCAGAGTGAAAATCAAAATTAAACAATGAGCGTTGTCAAAAGGAGATTGTTTTCTCAATCACATTTCCTTTTTAGCTTGCTTGAAGAGCACTCTACATGCACTGCAAGAATTTCGGTAGATTATGAGAAAGAAAGTGTCAAATTGAACAAAATCATACTTTTTGTTCCTCGGTAGACTTTTTTTTCCTGGAAAATGGATCAAGATCAACTCAGAAGTTGTTATCAATATAATGCAATGAACTGTACAGAGCCGTTCCGAAAGGCAATGTCGTATAGAATGGGGTAATCTAGTTTTCAATATTTCCTAGGTATCGAAATGCAAGATATAACTTGATTGATAATTGAAAATTGAAATAAAAAAAAGAGTACAAAAATATGAAACAGCTGGGAACTTTGACATTGGGTGTTCAGATAAGATGTTTCTTGCCGTGCAAGCAAACAAAACTTGGTAAGAGAAAAAAAGAGTTTCAACGTGGAAAATATACAGTAATTTGGTCATTTAAAAGTGATATAATTCCAATGAATCCATAGATCGGTTACTAGCTAGCCCTCCTTCAAAGTAGATCAATCTTTTAGGGCCTGTTTAGAAAGTGTATTCAAACTATTATTTTTTATTTTAATATTTGAAATTTAAATTTTTTATAAGAGAAAAATACTGTATCAGAATTAATAATTTGAGTTTGAGTATATGAAACAAACAGGCTCTTAGTTATTTTATTTGGCACGGTCTTTTCTACGTACCCAATGTTTTGTGTAATAATAAATACCACCTAGAAGAATGGATACCTATAATACGTATGTTTGAACAGTTTCTACTGGCAATGACACCCATCAACTACTCCACAATATGATACTTGGTGAATACTACTTGAATATTCGTTTGATTAGTGCATGAAAATGCACATTAAATACTGCTTTTGATTTATATAATATTAAAATATTTAAACTTTAATTAAAATAATTCCATTATTTTTATTCAGAATATTTTTCATTAGAATTTGTCTAGTTGTTGCTTAATTATTTGCAGATAAAAAAGCAGTGTAAAAAGCTACATAGAAATAAGCCATGAAAGCCATGTTTTCAACCACCCCGAGCCAAGCTTTTCAGCCGAGCCACACAAGCTAATCAGAGAGAGAAAGAGAGAGTGTCAACCATTTGAGCCACCGAGCCAAGCCACCCCATCAGTCCAACACGCGTGGGCCCTAGTTTGTGATAGCCTATGTGTAGCACTTCCAATGCGCGTCACTAGCATGAGAACTCCTCAGTGTGCGCGTTCCTTCCACACAGCCATCAGTGCGTGTCCCCGCTTTCCTCCGCGTGGGTCCCACGTGTCTACGTGCAGCCTGCTCCTCTTCTTTGTGCGTGACAGTTGGCTTCTGCGGACCCCGCACCTGCTCACGCCAGCCTGCCTTTCCTTTCAGCACGCGCCAGCTGTTCTCATCTCTGACCGGCGCTACACACTCCAACTATTCCGCGTGCGACACGTGTCGAGTTGTCTCCTCACTGCAATCACATTGCGACACGTGTCCTTTTTGTGCTAAGTCCGAATTTCTTTTCTAAAAATCAAAGCAAATTACTGAATTTCCTCCTCAAATTACTGAATTTCCTCCTCAAATCACATATATGATTTCTCCTAATTTATGTGTAATTTTATTTTGTTTCTTTTTTTTTGTAATTTTTTGTTTTTATTATTTGTTTCCTTATTTGACAGACAACTTCTGAACACTATAAATAGAGAGGTTAACCTAAGATTTTTGTAAGCTTTTAATATTCAGTTTTCTGTCATCTTGCTGTCACTCTCATATTTTCTCTCTAGAACTTGTGAGAATGTTTTGCAAACTAGGCTAGAGTTCTTCTGGTGAGGTTAGAGATGAACTTTTGTTGAGTGACCCAATTCGGGCTTTTAATTCCTTGTGCTGTAAACTTCAACATCCGAATGAATTAAATCTCATCTATCTTTCTTTTACTTTTCAAAATATTGTGTGCTAATTTTTTTATAAGTTTAGTCACGCTTTTCTTATGTAATTCTATCATGCATTTTTTTGTTATTCAAATTATTTTATGAGTTGTCTTTTACTACAATATTGTTGATGAGTTAAATTTGTGTTTACATTTGTGTTCTCCCGACTCATTATTTTGTCAGTTTTTAGGTGTTTTTAGGAGTTATTTATGTGTTTTCAATTTATTTTGTATAGATTTGTTTCAGTTGGAGTCCATTGGTGATTTTTGGGAATTTTTGGAGCAAAATTAAAGAACGAGCACTAAGGCTTCGTAAAGGGGCACTTAGGCTTCGAAGATAGAGCAAAAACAAGTTTTCTTGTACTACAAACCCGATAGCAAAGCGCCTAGGCACCATAAAGTAGAGCCATGGCGCCAAAAACAAGTTTTCTAGTACTACAAACCTGAGAGCAAAGCACCTAGGCACCATAAAGTGGAGCCATGGTGCTATGGAGAAGAAAATCGCAAATTTGCCGCAGCGCCATGGCGCCCAGGGACAGAGCCATGGTACCACATCGAATTTCTGAAGGCCTTTGTTATGGCGCCACGGCGCCATTGAAGTAGAGCCACAGCGCCAGTTTGGGATTTTCATGTTTTAATCTCTAAATAATTACCAAAAGTTTCATTACGACCCTAAACCTATAAATAGGAATTTTTAGACTCAGTTAGGTTATGTTGGGACTTAGAAAAGAGAAAGGAGAACTTTTCTACTGCAAAGGAGAAGACAAATTAACCGGGAACGGAATTCTACTTCAATTCGTCAAAATAGTTTTTCCTTTTCTCTTCTCATGTTTAAGAATATTGTTAAGATGTTTTCTCTTTTCATTATGTTCTAAGTTTCCTATTCTAGGGCTACAATGTAGCCGGATCATGATGTTTTGAATTATGTTATCATATCAATAGAAAAATTATTCATCCTAGTTGAGTTTTCATCACTGTTCTTAATGCTTCTAATTAATTGGCCACTAATTGGATGATTAGTTAATTCATAATGAAACCGGAAGGAGATTTATGTTTTTCGATCATTGTGTTGAATTCCCTTGATTGCATGTAAGATAGGGATATACTTGCATGGTTGGTGTGGTTGCTACATGGAAATCCATAAAACTTAATGACTCTTTAATTGTTTGAAATTCACATAGGAATATAGTGAGTTAGCAATTAAGGGGATTTTTGATGTAACTCGGAAGGGAGCATCGATTAATTTAGGGATTTTTGACTGTCAATTAAGGAGAATAATTTAAGATTAATTAGATAGATAATTCAAGGCGGAATGGTTTGGTGAAATCGGAAAACCTAGACCTTGTTAATATTGAATTTTGATAATTACTTAAATTGTTGATTAGATTGTTTAGTTTTATTTATATAAAAATTCTCACTTGCTTGTTTCGTTGAAATAAAGTTAGTATTGATACAATTTCAGTAATTAATATTATTCAGTCCTCGTGGGACGATACTCGTTTCTATGAACTTTACTACTTGATACGATAACGTGCACTTGCGTTTGCGAAAATTCATAACAGTTTTTGGTGCCGTTGCCGGGGTCTGATTCAAATATTAATATTGATACTAAGAATTCTAACTTTACTTTGGAATTATTTTCTTTTATTTACACTAGTTTGTGTCTTCTTTCTTCAAGCGTTTTCTTAGGTGTATGAGACGATCTGGAAGTTCTAATTTGATTCCTTTCGATTCAGAGATCGAGCATACTTGTCGAAAGAATAGAAAGGACAAAAGAGAAGTTATCAGACAGTTGCAAGAAACCATGGACAACGCTGGAAGAATAGAAAATGACGCTAATCAGCAAGGAGCTAGAGACAACCAGCAACAAGCTGTAAACAATCGGGCATTACGTGACTATGGTATACCCGTTGTTAATGAGGCACTTTCAGCTATAAGGCGGCCTGCAGTTCAAGCCAACAACTTTGAGATTAAGCCAGCTATTATCCAAATGGTGCAATCTAGCCAATTTGGTGGGCTCCTCAATGATGACCCTAACGCCTACATTGTTAGCTTCCTGGAAATCTGTGACACTTTTAAGAACAATGGTATTTTTTATGATGCCATTAGACTGAGATTGTTCCCGTTTTCACTTCGAGACAAGGCAAAAAGTTGGCTAAACTCTCTTTCGCCGGGAACCATTACTACTTGGGATGCTTTGGCCCAAAATCTCCTAGCAAAGTTCTTTCCTCCTGCAAAAACAGCCAAGATGTGGAATGCCATTACCACCTTTACTCAACATGACATGGAATCTCTTTATGAGGCATGGGAAAGGTACAAGGAAATGTTGAGAAAATGCCCACACCACGGATTACCTGATTAGCTTCAAGTGCACACTTTTTACAATGGGTTGTGTGAAACAACTAGAACTCTTGTAGATGCAGTAGTAGGTGGAACTTTCATGAGCAAGACACATGAAGAGGACTATGAACTATTAGAAGATATGGCTGCTAATGCATATCAGTGGCCAGTGGAACGTTCAACACCAAAGAGAGCATTCAGAATCCATGAAGTTGACGCTCTCTCCGCACTCACTGCTCAAGTAGCCACATTATCTAAGCAGTTGGGTTCACTAATTGCAAATGCCATACACACAGCACCGGAGGTATGTGAGCTATGTAGTGGAAACCATGCAAGTAACGAATGTCCAATTGGCAACTCAATTGCTCCTCATCAATCTGAGCAAGCTCACTTTGCTGGAAATTTCAAGCGGCGGCAGAATAGTCCTTTCTCCAACACATATAATCCAGAATGGCAAAATCACCCGAATCTTTCATGGAAGAATAACCAAAATGTGATAAAGACAGCTCCTATCTTTCAACCTCAACAGCCTAAGGTGTCACTGGAAGGTGCTCTTGCTCAACTCTCTTTTAACACAAGTTAGTTTATGACAAGAACTGATGCTACACTTCAAAGACAAGAGACGACTATTCAAAATCAAGGTGCGTCTATCAGAAACTTAGAGGTCCAGATTGGTCAACTTTCAAACATGCTCACTACACGTCCTCAAGGCTCTCTACCAAGCAACACAGAGACTAATCCAAAGGAGCATGTTAAAGCCATAACTCTTCGAAGTGGCAAGGAGTTAAGCGATCCCGTTGGAGTAGAAGTTGTTGATGAACGAACAAAAGAAGATGAGTTACCCAATCAAACTGAGAAGGAGCCTCTAAAAGAAGTGGTGAAGCCAAAGTCAAAGCTTTTCCCCGACAATCCTCCACCACACAAGCCACCGATTCCATATCCTTAATGGTTTCAGAAGCAAAAGTCAGATAAGCAATTTTCTAAATTTCTTGATGTGTTTAAGAAATTGCATATTAACATTCCATTTGCGGATGCTCTGGAACAAATGCCCAGCTACATGAAGTTTATGAAGGAAATCCTTTCCAACAAAAGAAAACTGGAGGAGTATGAGACAGATGCACTTACTGAAGAGTGCAGTGCTATATTGCAGAAGAAGTTGCCACCTAAGCTAAAAGACCCCGGGAGTTTCACTATACCGTGCACCATCGGAAACTCATTCTTTGACAAAGCCCTAAGTGATCTGGGGGCTAGCATTAACTTAATGTCTCTATCCGTGTATCGGAAGTTAGGTTTGGGGGAAGTAAAATCGACAACAATTTCTCTATACTTGGCAGATAGGTCAATCAAGTATCCAAGGGGAATCATCGAGGATGTTTTAGTAAAAGTGGACAAGTTCATCTTCCCGGCCGATTTCATTGTCCTTGATATGGAGGAAGGCCAAGAAATCCTAATTATTCTTGGTAGGCCATTCTTAGCCACTGGGAGAACTCTTATTAATGTGCAGAAAGGGCATCTTATCCTAAGATTTCAAGAACATGTAACTTTTAATGTTTTAAAGGTGATGAAGTACCCAGATGACGCAGAAAGTTGCTTGAAGGTGGACATTGTCGAAGATTGTGTTAAGAAAGTTTTTCAATTAACTACCCCGTCGAGCCACTTGAAGCTTATCTTGTTGGATCTGTTGACATCAATAATCCAGAGATTGAGGAATGCATTAATCATTTGGAAGCTACACCACTAGTTTTCTTCAAGAAGCCATTTGAAGAGCTTGGAAAAGGTAATCCTAGACCTTTACCATCTATTGAGAAGCCACCTATCCCAGATCTTAAACCATTGCCTTCACATATGAGGTTGAACCCGAACATAAGGGAGGTGGCGAGGCCTGGCACTAAATGGAAAATGACAACAAGGGAGAAACCGGTTAACTTTTTGGCGAGCACACTAACTCGAGCGGGAAAAGCATGGAATTACTTCATTTCATTTGCTCAAAATTGATGCCAAGTACTCAATTTACTGAGATCAACAAGGACCGGGCCATCCTTTTGTTTTCCATTCTTACAAGGCGCTCTATCGATGTTAGTAGCATTATCCAACAATCAATTCTAAAGACTATACGGGGAACAACTTCTGGAGGATTATCACATCCATCCCTTATTACTGCTCTTTGTCATAATGTGAGAATGACTTGGACCGATATAGAGGAGCAACAACTACCAAAGCCAGCCATTACAGTGCGCACAATTATCCATTACAAAAGCTGGGAGGACAACCAAGAGGAAGAAGTTGCTCCGGACCCCGCACATGCTAGTTCCTCACGACCACCCCATCGGGCCTGTTCCACTACTTTGACCATTGAAGAGAGGGTAGCTTGTTTGGAGCAGGCAGAGTAGACCCGCATTCAGGAAGTCCAACAGCATCGCCGAGAGTTTCATCATTATGCTTCCTGGCAGGTGGAGGCCACAGCTGCACTGGCTCAGATGCTTGGCCAATACACAGGAGCACCAGATCCATGGCTACCTCCAGCACCCGTCTTTCCACCGTATTCGCCACCAGCTACAGTAGAAGATGGAGATGATGACGGCGAGGGCATCTGACTTAGCCCTCGCCCAGGTAAGTCCTCGGAACTTAATTTCTATTTTACCATTGAGGACAATGTTTGGTTTAAGTTTGGGAGATGTTTTAATTATTCTTCCCAAAAAAAAAAAAAAAAAATTGACAGTCAGGCTGAACAACACCATGGCCTATGATGAGGTTGGTTTTGCTTTCTACTAGTTCTTGACGAATTGATAAATATTGTGGTTTGTGTGTGTGCTTGATGCTTTTGTTGATGATTTTCCTTGCCTAAATTCCTTGACATTTTGAGCACTTAGCCTTGAACAGTTGATTGCGTTGCTTGCTTAGAGAAAGTTTATGTGATTTATGTATTCATATGATCTTATAAGAATTCTAGAACTTGTTCAATTGTTACTCGAGGTGAAATCCTAGACTACATTACATTGAGGATATGATTTAGGTCATTTTTAGACGTTTGAGCCTTTCTAGCCAACCTGTGCATAATATACCCTTCGTTCACCCCTTTGAGCTTATATTAACCTTTTCTTTGTTACCCACATTTTAACCTTAGCCTGAAATAATATCTCTTGTTCTACCTTTTCACTCATATGCATGTGGACATTCTAGATAATTATTAAAGAGCTATTTGATTTTGGGGAGGATGGGAGGAGCTTGGAATTGTATTTCTTCATTTGAAAAAAAAAGGGAATATATATGTATAGGTACCACATCTCTTGATCACGTACGTCAAAGAATAAATTTGGGGGTGTGGTATTCAAAAAAAAAAATCAAATGAAAAGAAAAGCAGTTGACAATGGGAAGTGAAATCAAGTTTGGGGTTTTTTCTTTGTATTGGAAGAA
This sequence comes from Morus notabilis, assembly GCF_000414095.1. Lineage (NCBI taxonomy): Eukaryota > Viridiplantae > Streptophyta > Magnoliopsida > Rosales > Moraceae > Morus > Morus notabilis. The sequence goes on from NW_010365449.1 coordinate 140,543, forward strand.
GCTCTTGAAAATGGAATGCTTATGTGTGTTTGGGTGATTTGAGCCATGTTTATATCCTATATCCTACCTTTAAACCCGAGCCACACATTACATGCCAAGTTAAGTCCTAATGATCTTTTTGTTTTGTTTGGTCTACATTAGTGGAGAGTAATGAGGAAAGCAAGCATATGGAGTTCTAACTATTCTCCAAATTTTAATTAACTTGGTTGCATAAACTAATCTGGGTGCAAGTAGTTGACTGTGATAGGCTATACACATACACACTCAAGGAATCTAAGGTAAGGTGAAAGTTGATATTTGGGTTGAAATTCTACACAATCACAAATTTTTGATATTTTTCTTGAGCTATTATTGTGTGAAATCTCTAAGGCTGATTTGGTAAATCAAAGCAAACTGTCACTCTTGTTTTGGAATTTCATTTTCATTAATTTTAGGCTTCTTTATTTTCGTTTGCTCGAGAACTAGCAAAATCTTAAGTTTGGGGGAATTTTATGAGTTGAATTTGTGTTTACATTTGCGTTTTCCTGACTTATTATTTTGTCAGTTTTTAGGTGTTTTTAGGAGTTATTTATGTGTTTTCAATTTATTTTGTAGGTTTGTTTCAGTTGGAGTCCATTGGTAATTTTTGGGAATTTTTGGAGCAAAATTGAAGAACAGGCACTAAGGCTTTGTAAAGGGGCACTTAGGCTTCGAAGATAGAGCAAAAATAAGTTTTTTAGTACTACAAACCCGGGAGCAAAGCGCCTAGGCACCATAAAGTAGAGCCATGGCACCAAAAACAAGTTTTCTAGTACTACAAACCCGAGAGCAAAGCGCCTAGGCGCCATAAAGTGGAGCCATGGCGATACGGAGAAGAAAATCACAAATTTGCCGCAGCGCCATGGCGCCTAGGGACAGAGCCATGGCGCCACATCAAATTTCTGAAGGCCTTTGTTATGGTGCCGCGGCGCCATTGAAGTAGAGCCATGGCACCAGTTCAGGAATTTCATGTTTTAATCTCTAAATAATTACCAAAAGTGCCATTACGACCCCGAACCTATAAATAGGAATTTTTAGACTCAATTAGGTTATGCTGGGACTTAGAAAAGAGAAAGGAGAACTTTTCTACTACAGAGGAGAAGACGAATCAACCGGGAACGGAATTCTGCTTCAATTCGTCAAAATAGTTTCTCCTTCTTCTCTTCTCATGTTTAAGAATATTGTTAAAATGTTTTCTCTTTTCATTATGTTCTAACTTTCCTATTCTAGGGCTACGATGTAGCCGGATCATGATGTTTTGAATTATGTTATCATATCAATCGAAGAATTATTCGTCCTAGTTGAGTTTTCATCACTGTTCTTAATGCTTCTAATTAATTGCCCACTAATTGGATGATTAGTTAATTCATAATGAAAACGGAAGGAGATTTATGTTTTTTGATCTTTGTGTTGAATTCCATTGATTGCATGTAAGATAGGAATATACTTGCATGGTTAGTGTGGTTGCTACATGGAAATCCATAAAACTTAATGACTCTTTAATTGTTTGAAATTCACATAGGAATATAGTGAGTTAGCAATTAAGGGGATTTTTGATGTAACTCGGAAGGGAGCATCGATTAATTTAGGGATTTTCGACTGTCAATTAAGGGGAATAATTTAAGATTGATTTGATAGATAATTCAAGGCGGAATGGTTTGGTGAAATCGGAAACCCTAGAGCTTGTTAATATTGAATTTTTATAATTACTTAAATTGTTAATTAGATTGTTTAGTTTTATTTATATAAAAATTCTCACTTGCTTGTTTCGTTCAAATAAAGTTAGTATTGATACAATTTCAGTAATTAATATTATTCAGTCCTCGTGGGACGATACTCGTTTCTACAAACTTTACTACTTGATAGGATAACGTGCACTTGCGTTTGCGAAAATTCGTAACAATTGTCAATTTGATATGTTGTTGATGTTGGATAACTGGTAATAATGATCTTTGAGATTTTAACGTAAGGATTTAATTTATTTGATCTTTTTATTTTGTGAATCAAAACTTGAATTGGTGAACGAAACATTAGGGATTCTCGACACCTTACCGTGTTTACTGCTGAATTTCCTTCATACAAATTTTCTCCTTTTTCCTTTATTTGCAACAAAAATCACAAAGACTCTTCTTTTTCTTTAATTCACTTGTTATTTATTTTTTTTCTAACACTCTTATTCTGTTAATCTTTCTTGTTTATTTTGTTATCTCTCTGTAGATACAACCACCCTTCTGTGTTACAATTGACCGCTTGTGAACATCACTTTTGGGCGTTAATCATCATTCCAATAAGAGACCATTCTTCCTTTACATTTGAAAATGACGATTTGCGTAAAAAGTATTCTCCTGATGATGATTCACACAAAGACTTGTAATCAAGGCTGCGCCAAAATAAGTACCTAATGGAAGAGAAAATAATATCAATTGCCCTTCCTTGCTGTCACTGAGTTCTTGATGTCTAACTAAATCAATATGCAATCTTAAAACAAATAAGTGTGTGTGTGTGTCTATATATATATATATATATATATATATATATATATATATATATCGGAATTCCGAATAAACTTAACCAATAAGGAATTTTAGCTTCAAGAGTATATATATCTACATGAGCTAAATTTTCAGGCCATTATTAAAGGCATACCCTTCCAATTCAAACACCTTCCTAGAACTCAGATGCTAGCTAATTAAAAATGAAGGTTCTAATTTAAAGCCACAAATTATACCCTTAACAATAAGTAAATTATAAAGAGGATAAGAAAAGCTAGACAAGAAATATTTACACTGTGAGATACTCACACTGACCACTTCGATGTTGAAAGTTCCCTTCCAGAGGGAAAACTAGTGAAACATAAGTTATTAATCTGAGTAGTTGAATACCAAGTCTTTTGAGGAGAAAAATCAAACCTAGTCCTTCATCCAATTCATGCAATAAGATAGACTAGTTCAAAGACTTCCATGTATAAATAGATCACAATTTCTAAGCAATATTTCCCAACCATAATCACTCAAGTGACATTAGCAGAAGTACTCATAGAGATCTATAACATATATACTAAAATATCAAACATAATGAAAGGTGTTAACATCCTTTTTAACACTTTCTGTCTTGGGTTTGGCAACTTTCATTGCCTCTGCCTATGACCCAAGCCCTCTGCAGGACTTCTGTGTAGCAATAGATGACCCTAACAAGGCTTGTAAGTATACACAGTTTTCCTTAATTTCCCTACTATTTTTCCTTTTTTTTTTTTACCACCTTTTAATAAATTATGTTCTCCATCTTATAAATGTTGAAAGTAAATATAAACTAAAAAAAATTTCCTTTTGAGCAGTGTTTGTGAATGGGAAATTCTGCAAGGATCCAAAGTATGCCAAGGCTGAGGATTTCTTCTTTTTTGGGCTTAACATTGCTGGGGATAATAACAATAAAGTTGGGTCTAATGTCACTCGTGTTGATGTGGAAAAAATTCCTGGCCTCAACACTCTTGGGGTATCATTGTCTCGCATTGACAAATTTGCACCATATGGCGAAAACCCACCTCACATTCACCCTCGTGCCTCCAAAATCCTCGTTGTCGTGGAGGGACAACTCAACGTTGGTTTTGTGACATCAAACCAAGACGGGAGATGTGTTTGTCTTTCCAATTGGTTTGATTCACTTCCAGTTCAATCCAGGAATGGTCCCAGCAGTTGCTTTCGTGGGTTTCGGCAGCCAAAATCCAGGAACCATAACAATTGCAAACGCAGTGTTTGGATCTAATCCTGCCATCAACCCTGAGATCCTAGCCAAGGCCTTCCAACTTGACCAGAAAATAGTTGAGCAGCTTCAGAAGAAATTCTGGGTAGCCAATTAGGGTGACCAACAAACAACCATATAATAAAATTACTAGAATATGTTATGTGTTATGTAATAAATAGAATGGTCATGTGTCTATGCGCCATTCTCTCATTTCAGTTTATTATGATTGAGTTGTTGAGAGCATTGTCTCCGTACTTTGTACTGTACCTATAGATTTACGTGTGTTTTACAAATTCAATAAAACTCTACTTTAGAAACTCTTGAAGTGTCTTTTAAGGAAAATGGATGAAAATGGTCATGGAATATAGCAATCTCACATGGATCGAAAAGAGAAAAAAACCGAGACCACTTGATGAAAACACTAAACAATTAGTATGATATAACCATTTGATCACAAATGTATGCCATAAAATCTGTCTCTCCTACTTCTAGCTACTGGATCAGCCTGTCTGATAATGATTTTGGAAGATGACGTCGTTTAATATTCTTTATTAGCACTGTCGTTTTATTCTAACGTAAAGAAAGCTGGTGTGCTTTTGTTTATTTATATGCATTTGAAGAATTTTCCTTTGCCCTGTTGATATATGTTCAATTACTTCTCACTGACTCATTGCCTCGTCCAATTTTTCTTGTTTAATCTTGGGTCGGGGATTTAAATTCTATATCTATGGTAGATTCAGATTTAGAATTATAAAGTTAATTTGATGTTGAATTACAGGCTATGCCGGTAATGCTTCCAATTTCTTCTTTTGCATTCTTAGACAACTTTTTTTTTTTAAAATTTGTTTTCTCTTTTTCTTCTTACAATATATATATTAAAAGAGTTAAGTTTCAAGGTAGGAAGTATCAATTAAAAGTTCTAACAAAAAAAGATTATCACTACGCAAGATGTTCCATTTTAAAAAGTATTTCCAATTTTTATTTTGATGTTCAAACTTTTAACTATGTACTTTAAACTTAATGCTTTAAAAAAATTATTGCAAAATTTCTCTTAATACAATCTTTTAAGTACATATATGTTTATTGTTTCCAGATCGAGTCGTTAGTAGCGGCTTACCAGATCGAGTCGTTACACATAATTTTAGAAGTAAACATGGTATTTGTGTCACTAGCATTCAAGATGTGAGGAATATAACAATATTTGATATAACTTATAAGACCGGCTTTGATTATTTGAATAGAGGATTCAGCATTGTTTTTCGCAAAAGCAATTATGTCACTCGAGACTTTTTATGTGATGCTGGACTTTCTTAGCGTTAACGTGGAAGCGCTGAAAACTATTTACCTAGCAAGTTTTCTTAATTTTACCACTTCCGGAACTAAGTAAACATATGTAATCCTAGGATGTCGTTTTGTGTGAGTGCGAATAGTTCACAGTCCAATGCTTTTTAAAGAAGGCGTCAAAATGACAACAGATTATAAACGACAGAGTGATTACGTCATTTGTTTCAAGAATAGAATGATAGATAGAAATATGCCTATGACCGCCAGGTCAATAGGGATGAGATAGGGTGCGGTGGAACGTGGGTTTGAGAGAACACGTGTTTAATCCTGTATTTGTATATACCAAAAAATAAACATAGAAATCTGACAAAACGGCGCTAGAACGACAAGAGAGATAACAACATCAATAGAAAAAAGACTCCATTAGGGGAAACGTGTCTACATGAAAACAACAGCAAGATATCATTTAGGAGAAAGACAATAACATATAACGTCATCTAAGTAAATAATACAAGACTTAAAACAATATCAACCTGAAAAACAGCATACACAAGTAAATGAAATCATTTCAGTAAACGACAATAATCTAAGTAAACGACACAGTTAAATAAACAAAACCAAAATAAAACATTGATAATTCAAAGGCGTCAAAAACATAAAAACAACAACACAGTAAGCAACGACAACAATAAAAACTGCTCTGTTTAAGTTAGCGACAACACGAAAATGACATCATGAAAACAACACACTTCTATAAAAAAAACATCAACAGCACAAAAACAAACGACAATTATATATAAGATGAAATGAAATCAGCAATAAAATTAAAACGACAAAGGCTAGAAAAGCAAAATAAACTAAACGACACATAGACACATAACCGAAAACGAAACTATCTTATGTAAGCACATCAAGTTCCAAAGAACGCGTCATTCTGAGAAAAAGTCAATACATCAAAACGGAAGAAACGACAACAATACAAAAAGGAATCATTTCAGTAACGACAACAATCTATGAAAATGACACAATTAAATAAATAAAACATTGATAATTCAAAGGCGTCAAAAACATGAAGTGGACATTTGGTTCACAGATTCAGAATCATGATTCATAACCATTCTCTGTTTACGTTTGTTTTTTGTGAGAAAAAATCCATGATCCGAACTATGACATGAATCCTCATACCGAACACCCTAGAAAATGACAACACAGTAAGCAACGACAACAATAAAAACTGCTTTGTTTAAGTTAGAGACAACACGAAAACAACATCATGAAAACAACACACTTTAATAAAAAGCATCAACAGCAAAAAAGCAAACCACAATTATATATATAAGACGACATGAAATCAACAATAAAATTGAAACAACAAAAGCTAGAAAAGCAAAATAAACTAAACGACACATAACCGAAAACGAAACTATCTTAAGTAAGCACATCAAATTCCAAAGAACGTGTCATTCTGAGAAAAAACAATAGATGAAAACGGACCCTTATCCACGACATGAAATCAAAATAAAAAAAACGAAAATGATTGTAAAACGACATCAACATAAGAAATGAGTCAAATGACTAGAGCATAAAAAGCGGCATCACTTGTGAAACAACAAAAATATGAACAATAAAAATATAATTAAAAACGATAGGGGAAAAAAGAAGAAGGGAAAACAATAACTTCAAGGGGGCGTTTGGTATGCAGTAATCTTAAGGATGAGAATGAGAATATGCAATATTACCATGTTTGGTACAAGAATTATAATTTTTAGATTCCCAGAAAAGTGATTACTATATGATTCACTTTCCTTCATTTTAAGGTAATTTGAATATCACCTAACATGCTGTTATTCAAATTCTCAGGAATCTCAAAATCATGGGAATCTTATTATTATTATTATTATTATTATTATTATTATTATTATTGATCTTCTTCCATGCGAACAACCAAATACAGTAATGTAATATTCCTGGAAATTTAAAAAAGATTCCTGTATGAAACCAAACACAGTAATATATTATTCTTAAAAATCATATTACCCTCCATCACTTTCCTAAGAATATAATTCCTACTGATTCCTACATACCAAATGCCCCCCAAGCGACAAAGGATACAATATGACAACAATAATGTGGGAAAAAGGCGAATAGATCAAAAAGACGTGAAAGGAAATAAAGACACTGTAAGATACATATTAAAAAAAGAAAAAGACTAGTTCCAATTTGAAAATTTCCTTCCAGAGGAAAAACTTGTGGGAACTAAAATAATTTTTCTGTATGAGTAGTTGAGCACTTGATACATTAATAACAAGATAGCTACTGAATCAAAATTTACCAAGTCTTTTCTGAATTAGAAAACACAAACCAAGTCTTTTATCCACTTCATGAAGTAAGATAGACTACTTCAGACACTCCCATCTATAAATTGATCTAGAGCAGTGCAAACACTTCTCATTCATTCAAGCAACGTATAGATATATATCAGATATAACTCGAGAGATATCTAGCAATAGCATATACAAATATATATATATATATATAGCAACCATGAAAGGTGTTCATTTCCTTCTTATAGTAGCTGTTTTGGCTTTGGCAACCTCCATTGCCTCTGCTTATGATCCAAGCCCTCTGCAAGACTTTTGCGTAGCAACAGACGATCCCAACAAGGCTCGTAAGTCTACATTTTTTTCCCCCCATTAATTCCCTCACTGTTACCAATTTTTATTCCTCAATAATTTTTCACCATGTTTTACAGTGGTATGGCAAATTGATACTGACGAAAATTTATTTCCTTTTGAGCAGTATTTGTGAATGGGAAATTCTGCAAGGATCCAAAGCATGTCAAGGCTAAGGACTTCTTCACTTCTGGGCTCAACATTGCTGGAAACACTAGTAACCCAGTTGGTTCCGCCGTAACTACTGTAAACGTGGACAGAATTCGAGGACTTAACACTCTTGGGATTTCATTGGTTCGCATTGACTATGCACCATACGGCGAAAACCCGCCTCACATTCACCCTCGTGGCTCCGAAATTCTTGTCGTCGTGGAGGGGACACTCCACGTCGGTTTCGTGTCGTCTAACCAAGACGGAAACCGCCTATTCACCAAGGTTCTAAACAAGGGAGATGTGTTTGTGTTTCCTATTGGCTTGATTCACTTCCAGTTCAACCCGGAACATAAGCCAGCAGTGGCCTTTGCTGGTCTCAGCAGCCAAAACGCAGGAGTTATTACAATTGCAAACTCAGTGTTCGGATCGAATCCTTCCATCAAAGCTGATGTCCTAACCAGGGCCTTCCAACTGGACAAGAATGTTGTTAAATATCTTCAGAAGCAGTTCTGGTATGACAACAACTAGCTAGAGAAACGACAATTAAAACAGCCATGAATCTAGGATCTTTTGTGTTATGTAATAAATAGAATGGTTATGTGCTGTGCACCATTCGATCTCATTTAATTTTATGATTGATTTACTGTTGTTGGATTGTTGAGAGAAACTCGTTTAGTTTTTGTACTTTCTAAGTAGCAATAAATTTACTGTTTGTTTTGCAAATTAAATAAAAGGCAACTATTTTGTCGCATTCCGTTTAAGGAGTATGTTGGCTGCTTTCCACACAAATGAAAATGGACATGAGTTGCTAATCACACTTACCAAAAGAGAAAAAAACAGAGGTCAAAGTATGAAACCAAACCATCGTTATTGGCCATTAATTAATGTGTCCACCAATTTTCTTATCTGTTATAAAAAATAAAAAAAAAGAAGAATAAATAATTAAAAAAAGAATAAATATCCCGTTAAATTGGGGAAAGAAAGGGAGAGAGCGAGAGAGAGAATATCCGATATGTGCAGGCTACCAGCAAATTGTTTAGCTGCTACAAAAGTACTGATTAAAATGTTGTCTTCGTAATTTTTTCCATTAATTAATAAAGATTGTTGGTCCTTTCTTATTGGTGCTGATACCTGGAATGTAAAAGAAAGCAACCGACTAATAATTTAATTATAAGAAAAGGAAAGAAAAGAAAGCTTCATTAGGTTGAAAGGAACTATGATAATGTGGCCAGTTCCTTTTTAAAAGTTTCTTTCTAGGCAAAATTAGTGAAACTTTAAATATTATATCCATAGCTTCTGTATGCGTCAGGAGGTTACGTGTCTAGATGAACCTTGGTCAATATGCTTGTTCGTCATTATTATTAATAACTAGAAGAACAAAGAAGATAAGTTTCGAATCATACTTTTATTTGCCAATTTACCGGATATAGTTAATATCAAATTAATTAAATTACCGAAGTATAAATTATATAATGAAGTCAGAGAATTTTATGTGATTCGGCAAAAATTTACATTCACAATATCACCCTCAGACATTAAATAATACACTAATTAATTTCGATTACAATCACCAATAGACTTATTCAGCAAGCATCACTCGTCTTCAAACTCTGCATGATGAAATTCCTTCACTTAGTAGATCGTTCTCTTCCAAAACTCTAAATACTTCTTCTGAAAAACAATGATTGGTTGACCTCCCTTCAACATTGTAGATCGTCTTTCTCTTGAAGATGACAAATTTTTCTCCAGAAGAATGTCATTTTCTTCTCCTAAAGAACATAGTAAAAAAGTCTCACCGCACTTTATCTCCAAGATTTCAACCTTCTTATCCTCATATTTTTCTTAAAATTGAATCTGAATCTGTCATGCTTCCACACATTATCTTCTTCTCAATTTTCAAATCGATCCAATCTTAAATCCCAGAAGATAAATAATAACTTGAGTATTACCACAAGATGCCAACACTAAAATACATAACAAAGTCTTTTATGTACAAATTATAAAGTACATCTTGTTTGAGAGTAGAAAACCAAGCCTTTTGTCCGCTTCCTGAAGTAACAAAGACTAGTTAAGAGAATCCAGTATCCACCTATAAATAGCGATGTCAAATCTGTAAATATTTCTCAGGTATTCTTGAACTAACTAACCTCAATAGTGACTAGAGAGTAATTATCATGACTCCCAACAAATGTTTGTGCAATACAGGAATTATCCTCCCTGTTCCCTAGGAGGTCATTTTGAAAAATGACATTTTTGGAGAGACAAAAACAAAATAATAATTAAAAAAGACAATCATCTATAACCGCGTCCACAATAATCTTGAAACCATCACTAGTTTTAAAAAGGGCACTGATTCATAAAAACAGCAAAAGAGACACCGTCCTGAAAAACGATATTAGCCTCATGACAAACGAATGCCTATCGGGAAACGATAAGAACATGAAAAACGACATCAATCAAAATGAAGACACCAAAACAAAAATGACAATCATTTAAAAAAATAACAAAAAAGGCTAAAAAAATGGAGAAAATTACATATTCTACCTCTTTAAGTACCTGAATCACTAAAAGTACTTATTTTAAAAAAACTCTACCCCTTGACTAGTTTTAGTCTAAAGGGTAGAAATATAAGAGCTAATGTAAGATGTAAAAATAAAAGGGCTTCACTAAGATTTTGCACCAATCAATAGAAACATATATCGTAATGCTCAAATTAAATTTTTTTATGCGTAAAAATTTTAGGTGTCAATCTAGTTGTGATGTGTTAAGTTTCTCTAACATAAGTTGATAGATTATATATATTGTAAATTTGTAATGGTTGTGACAGTATTAAGTAGAACATTTTTTTTTTTAAAAAAAATCTGAAATTAAGCAGTGTTTGTGAGAGGAAAATTCTGCAAGGACCCGAATAGCGTCGAGTCAAAGGATTTCTTTGCATCAGGGCTCAACATTTCCACAAGCACAGACAATGAAGAGAGGTACAACGTAACCAGCTTGAACGTACGTAGACACATTCCCGAGGCTCCACACTCTTGGCGTGTCTCTGGCTCGCTTTGACTATGCGCCTTACGGTGTAAACCAGCCTCACATCAACCCTCGTACTAGCAAAATCCTTCTTGTTGCAAAGGGAAAACCATACGTGGGTTTTGTCCGGAGAAGTCGCAATTCCGGACTCTTTGTTTGGATCGGATCCTAGATATATAGATTAATGCTTACGTACGACTAAGTTTGTAAGCTAAACAAACAGAATAGTCCTATATATAACTATATCTATGACGCATGTATTTTCTTTTTTGGTAAAAGTATATGGATTGAATACGAATACAAGCAAGCAGATCATATGGTTCCAGTTTGTTAATGTACTCTATCTTATTAGAGATGTACTTGTTAAGAATTAGACACTCTAATTCAATGCTAGATGTAGCAATAAAATCACAAAATAAAAAAACATAACAATATGTAAGATATTTTATAGACTTATAGTAGTTTACCTTTTATGTGAGAGCTATGAAGTTATAACTTACTATAATGAAACAAAATTTAAACAAGAAAAATCGCGCACTGCACACCTCTCAACTACAGTAAGATTTTTATCATGACGTGAAAATTGTAGCGTCAAGAAAAAGAAAAAAATAATGAATAAACAAAAAAGGAAAAAAAGAAAGGAAAAGAATGTCATAGAAAAGGAACCATAAGATCATATGCAGAATCACCAGTTCTGTTTGAAAGTTTCATTTGGGAGGCAAAACTACAGTGAGTTTTTTATGTTATATACTATAGATTTTTTAAGTAAATAAGTAAACGTATATCTACTAAATCCTCCACTCTGTTTTATTACAAAAAGCAAATAATAGAAAAATAGCAAATTAATCCTCCTAAAGACAAACAAAAGTCAACAAAACCAACTCAAATCAAATGAGCCAAGAAATCAACTGTAGCTTAAATAAGCTCGTAGGAACTGATCTTGTCTATAATCTTATCATATATCAATTATCAATAACAAGATTACCTTTGCATCAAATATTTTTACCAATTCTTATATAACCGGTCGAGTCCTTTTTTTTCCCGCTTTGTGAAGTTTTCAATCCTAACTATAAATATAGCTGTTGTAGGGTAAAATGCCGAACTCAAAATTAGACCGTGAATGGGACCCACAAACCATAAAGAATAGTATTAAATGATCAAGTACAACTCAACTCTAAAAGTCACGTCAAAAAACAGTTTTATTAAGAGTCGACTGATACAAGGAGGCATCTATTATAAGTGAGAGGTCGACCGTTGTAAGAAGGAGACATGAGGTTGACCGCATTTACAAGCAATAGCGAAGATGATAAAAAAAAGCATCTACGGAGTCGAGGCTACGTAAAGATAATGATCTAAAGAATTCTTTTTTAGATTTACCACTTGTAATTTAAATAAATGAATTTCAAATAGGAAAACCGGCCTAATTGATTGTAATCTCTATCTTTTGAGAAATTATCCTAAAAGATAAGAGAAATATCTCAAATTTAAATAGGGAAACAAACATAGGCGGTGACATAAGATACAAATAAGGGATTATACGTCATAAAATCCTTAAGTCTCATTCTGAGCATTAGACCGTATATTTTCTTCAAAAGTAGTGAATTTTTTCTCCTCCTCATAGTGGACATAGCTCTTGAATTAAAGGTGAACCACTATAAATTTTATGTGTTCTTACATTAATTTAGCTTTTAATTGCGTTTAAGATCATTAAATTTGCGTTAATTGATACAAAAATTCATTATTATTTTATTAATAAATTTTCATCGTCAACAATAGTCATATCCAACCTGGAAGATTTCACAACTCTCACTCAAACACCGAGCAAATCCATGGCATTATATCATAACTAGTTAGTTTATATACTGGTCAAAATGCGCCATGTGCGCGTGTGATATTTTTTAAAACAATAATTATACAATTTTTTGAAAAAAAAAAAACAAAAGAGGAAGAAGAAAGAGAGGAAAGAAAGAAATAAAGATAAAAATAGGAAAAAAATGAAAGCAAAAGATAAGGAAAGGAAAAAGAAAAAACTCCGTGCTAAATGTTTCTCGCGCATTGAGTCACGCGGGAAGCACAATATGGACACGGATTGCATGTGCTTTAGATTTATGTAAAGATCTATCAAGGACGAAGCTTTCACGTTGGCTGTCTTGGCTCTGGCATCCTCGATTGCCTCTGCCTATAACACAAGCCCCAAGACTCCTCACAGCAGAAAATGACCCCTCAAAACGACATCAACTCGAAAACTATTATAAACTCATGACAGCTACATAATCCGAAAATGACAAGACAAAAACATTAAAAAGCAGTCAAAATATAAGAAATGACATCAACATAAGAAAAGACAATACGTCAATGTCCCCAAAAAAATGCATTACTTATGGAAACGACAACAACCTGAAAAAACAACATTAATCTAGCAAACGACGCCAAAACAAAAACGACAACAATTTAAAAACAACATCAACTTGAAAGCGACAAGAAAAAAAAACTAAAATAATGTGACAATCGATACTAACATAACACACGACATAACCAGGCACTAACGACGGAAATTATGATAACCTAAAAAATGACAATAATAATGAACAACACGAAATTATGACCGAGAACATGTGAAGCCGACATCAAATTGAAGACGACTGTGAAACTTATCTACTCGATAAATGAAAATAAGATATCAGCTTAAGAAACGACAATAATGTCAAAAAACAAAAACGACTGCACTATGCGAAACAACAGAAACAAACGACAATATTTAGAACTTAAATGCTAGTAATTTCACTTCAACTAAGTAATAGAACGAAACTAGCATCATATTATTTGCAGCGAAACTATGATTATTGTGATCAAATTAAACAAATTAAGATGGACTTTTTCTTAATTGTAGGTGTTGTGTTGTTTCTAGCTACAGCACTAAAGCTTTAAGTACTAAACCAAGCGTATAAATATCTTAACTTGTTTATATAAAGAAACTTAAATTTAGTTCATTTCTCACTTCAATTATGTTATTTGCCCTCTTTCTTTTTCCTTCTATTATTTTTCCGCGTCATATATATGGAATGGACTGGTTCGAACTGATTCAAAAAAACAGCTTTTGGATTGAAAGGACATAACTAAATTGAACGCCAATATTAAGCAATTGTAATACTAAGGCTAAAGCGCATATATATAATACACGTTGTATATGTACGTGCGTTTATACGTTATTTCTTATAACCCTTGATGCAAACGTACTGTATATATTCACAGAAACACAAACACGTTTCTGAGAAGTTTCCCAGAGGGACACATCCTATATGTAGAAGATAATTAACTTGTTGCTTGAGTAAGTTTCCTCACAAAAATAATTGCTAGATCAGGAAAAATGTCGTTTTATAATTATACGGCCTAACGATAAAAAACTGGCATATTGCACGTTATCCATCGCTTCGACTGATCATGAGAAGATACACTAACCAAGTATATATATTTATAGTACTAAATTAGAGACGGAAAATAATTAGTTGCGTATATAAATCCTAAGCAAGGCACGGCTCTTTCAGTCGTTTACACTAGAAAAATGATCTAGTAATAAGTAGCACTTAAGTCATCCGCTGTAGGAAAATGCCTCCTGAGCCACCGTTTAATTTATCCAAAATGAAGGGAGTTTCTTCAATAGATCCTGCGACAATTATCAGCTATCAAAAAAACTCTATTTTTAGCCATTAAGTATATATTAAAAAGCTTTGTTCTGCATATTTGTTTGTGTTGGGAAAACTAATACTAACAATTGCGGAATAAGACTTTCCCTCTTTGTGTGCTAAAATAGGATCTCAAACAAAATGCCTACAAAGCCAAACAACCAATGCACTAATTAATCAAAATAATCAACCACAAATGAAACACCAAATTTTAGCGTGAAAAATCTCTCAAATTGAGAGTAAAAATCACGGGACCCTTAGGCCACTTAAATTTCTTCCACTATATTAACAATGGGATTACAAAGTTTCTCTCTAGAATCAAACTAGAGGCTCACAACAATAATATAATCAAGAAACACTATTATTGGTTCACCAACAATATAGACATCATCATCAAAGATGGATAATAACAATAACACCAAAGAAAAGCTTAGGTCTCACCAAATTAAGAGTACTCAAGAGAGTACTAAAGAAAGGTTAAATGAGAAATCAAGTCCGGTAGATTGGAAGAGCTCACCACAAGGATTCTACACATCAAATTTGAGCCGAAACCGACAATGTTTCGCCACCCAATCGTCTTGCACAAGCACTAAAACCCTACTCCTTTTTCTCTTTCTCTCTCTCCTTTTCTTCCCTTATTTTTCTCTAGTTTTCTCGGTTGCCCTCTGCACCCCCGATTCTCCTTATTCTTTTCTTCTTTTTTTTTTTTTCCTGGTGTGCTACCCACGTGAGCAGCAACCTTTCTTTTTGTTGTTGTTGGCATTTAGGCTTAAGGCCCATTCTTTGTTCTAGCCCACAAATGAGGCGAAACCCAACAAACTCACCCTCCGCATCATTTGGTGGGCTCAACTAAGCCCGCTCTCTGCCTACAAGCTTCAAGTTTCTCTTTAGGCAAAGTCTTCGTCAACATATCTAGTCCATTCCGACTGGTGTGGATCTTCTCTAAGTATAACTGCTTCCCTTCAAGCACATCACGAATCTAGTGATATCTAACATCAATATGTTTGGATCTCGAATGGAATGTTAAATTCTTGGAGAGGTGGATGGCGCTCTGACTGTCGCTGTAGACAATACAGTTCTCTTGTTGCATGCCCAGTTCTTCAAGAAACCTCTTCATCCACAAAGCTTCCTTGCAACCTTCAGTAATTGCTATGTACTCAGCTTCTGTGTTGGATAAAGCAGCACACTTTTGTAGCTTAGACTCCCAAGAGACTGCTCCCCTTGCAAAAGTCATCAGGAATCCTGAAATAGACTTCCTAAAATCAATGTCACCTGCCATGTCTATATCTGTGTACCCATCTAAAGTAGGCTCACCACTGCCAAAGCATAAACACACATTAGAAGTACCTCTCAAATATCTCAATATCCATTTTACTACTGCCCAGTGTTCTTTTCCAGGATTGGAGAGAAATCGGCTAACAACTCTAACTGCATGAGCAATATCTGGCCTTGTACAAACCATGGCATACATCAAACTGCCAACTGCAGACGCATATGGCACTTTGCTCATTTCTTCTTTTTCTTTCTCACTTGCAGGACATTGCTTAACTGTAAGCTTGAAGTGACCTGCAAATGGAGAACAAACAGCCTTGGCCTTACTCATATTAAATCTTTCAAGAACCTTTTCAATGTAGCTTTCTTGAGATAACCATAACTTCCCATTCTTCCTATCACAGGAGATCTTCATACCAAGTATCTGTTTCGCCGATCCCAAGTCTTTCATGGTAAAAGACTTGCTTAACTCTCTCTTTAGCTTCTCAATCTTGCTAGCATCATGGCCAACGATCAACATATCATCAACATATAGCAAAAGGATGATGAAATCATCACTGGAGTGTTTCTTAATGAACACACAATGGCTAGATGAAGTCCTAGTGTACCCATGACTCATCATGAAAGAGTCAAACTTTTGTACCACTGTCTTGGTGCTTGTTTGAGTCCATACAAGCTCTTCCTCAAGTTGCACACAAGATGCTCTTTTCCCTTAACTTTGAACCCTTCTGGTTGCTCCATAAAAATTTCCTCTTCTAAGTCACTGTGAAGGAACACAGTTTTTACATCAAGTTGCTCTACCTCTAAATTCAAGCGACTAGCTAGACCAAGAACAACTATGATGGATGACATCTTCACAACGGGAGAAAATATTTTTTCAAAGTCGGCACCTTTCTTCTGACCGAACCCCTTCACAACTAACCTTGCCTTGTACCTTAGTTGTGAGCTATTGTTCTCAGTTTTCAACCTATAAACCCACTTATTTTTTAGCGCTTTCTTGCCTTTAGGTAACTTCACCAAGTCATAGGTGTGGTTCTCACAAAAGGATCTCATCTCTTCTTGCATGACTTTAAACCACTCTTGCTTCTTCTCATATGAAACAGCTTCTTGGTAAGTTTCTGACTCTCCCCCATCAGTGAGCATCACATACTCATTAGTAGTGTATCGACTAGACGGACGGCGCTCTCTTATAGATCTTCTCACTTGAGACTCAACTGGTGGTGCTGGCGGTGCTTGTTCAACTGGCTCTACATCATAAACTGAAGGGGCTTCATCATTAACAGCATCACCACCATCTTCTTAGACATCTCCCCTTGATCAGTATTCTCTACATGTGGAAAAATTGGATCCAAATTGACAGGAATTTCAGCAGAGGAACAAGACTTTTCACCCTTGTTACCATCATAAATCACTTGGTCTTCAAGGAAGACAACATCTCTACTTCTTACAATTTTCTTATTCACCAGATCCCATAATCTGTACCCCAACTCCTCGTGGCCATAGTCTAAGAAAATACACAGTTTCACCTTATCATCAAGCTTGGATCTTTCATCTTTAGGAACATGAACGAATGCCTTGCAGCAAAAAACTCTCAAGTAATCATAAGAGACATCTTTCCCAGTCCAAACTCTATTTGGAACATCACCATCCAAGGCAGCTGCTGGAGAAAGATTAATCATATCGACTGCGGTTCTCATGGCCTCCCCCCAAAAGGACTTAGGAAGTTTTGCGTGAGAAAGCATGCACCTAATTCTTTCTTTAATTGTTCTATTCATTCTTTCCGCTACACCATTAAGCTGAGGTGTCTTAGCTAGAGTCTTCTCAAGCTTGATTCCATGGAGTTTGTAGTAATTCTCAAACGGTCCCCTATACTTACCACCATTATTAGTGCGAACTGATTTCAACTGTTTTCCTATTTCTCTTTCAATCTTGGCATGAAATTCTTTAAAGACATCAAGCACCTGGTCTTTAGTTTTCAAAGTAGTAGCCCAAACCTTTCTTGAATGGTCATCGTTGAAAGTCACAAAGTAGAATGCACCTCTATGAGTTTTTGCTTGCATAGAACATACATCAGTATGAATCAAATCAAGAATATTTGATCTTCTAGATTAAGGGTGTGAATACAATGCAGCTCTATGTGTTTTTCCAGCTAAACAATCAACACAAGTTTTAAGAGGCATACCTAGCAAACTAGGGAGGAATTGCTTTCTAGCAAGAAGTTGTAATCATTTCTCACTGACGTGGCCAAGCCTCTTGTGCCATAGATCAATGCTTGCACCCTTCTGAATAACATTTATCTCTCCTTTGTGAAGCTTAGCTTGCATGACATAGAGTGTATTCATTTTCTTTCCTCTTGCAACCACTAGAGAACCTTTGGTGAGCTTCCACTTACTTTCACCAAAATAACTAGTAAAACCCTCATCATCAAGCCTGCCTGTGGAGATCAAGTTTAGGCGAATATCCGGAACATGCCTAACATCCTTAAGTACCAACTTGCTTCCAAGATTAGTTTCCAAGAAAATATCTCCAATGCCCACAATTTTAGAGGCACCACTGTTTCCCATTTTGACATTGCCAAAATCACCGGTAGAGTAAGAAGTGAAGAAATCACCATGAGGAGTAACATGAAACGAGGTGCCAGAATCAATCACCCAATCACTTTCCTGACACACAAGACTAACACAACTATCATCACAAATGATGGTAACATCACCTTCGGCGGCTACAGTATTAGTCTTTCTCTCATCTTTATTTTCTTCACGCTGTTCTCTTTTCCAAATTCTGCATTCTTTCTTCATGTGACCCATCTTGTTGCAGTGATAACACTTGACATTTTTCCTATTTTTAGATTTTCCCCTGAATGTATCCTTTTTGCTATGACCCTGAGAATGCCTACTTTTACTTCTTCCACGCCTTTCTTGTTTTTCAAAAACAAGTACCTCAGAAGAAGATTCACCCTTTTCCTTTCTTCTGGCTTCTTCACTCAACAAATTTTCTTTAACCATCTCCATGGTTAGCTTTCCTCCAGACACTGAAGTGCTTAGTGATACTACTAACGTTTCCCACCTTTCAAGCAAGGAGCTAAGATGTAACAATGCCTGCAACTCATCTTCAAGAGGCATTTTCATTACGGCCAATTGCTTCACCAAGCCTTGGAAATCACTAGGATGCTCAGTCATACTTTTTTCACCTTTGTACTTCAAATTCACAAGTCTTCTAATGATTGAGGCTTTTTTTTCTGGAGGTATTCTTCTCATACATAGCCTCTAATTTCTTCCAAAGTGCATCGGCTTTCATTTCTTCAGAAATGTGATTAAAAATATTAATATCAACTCATTGCCTAATCGTAGCAGCAGCTTTCATGTGTAATGTTTCCCAATCATCATCACTTATTTTTTCTGGCTTTGACTTGCCCATAACAGGGCCATACAAATTTTAACAATAAGCAAATCGTGCATTTTACGCTTCCAAATGGAATAATTCGATGAGGTTAATTTTATCATCCCATACGAATTTTGTTCTTCCATTTCAACACACAAGAATTAGCCTCTAGCCAACCAAAGTCTCTGATACCAATTTGTTGGGAAAATTAATACTAATAATTGCGGAATAAGACTTTCCCTCTTTGTGTGCTAAAAAAGGATCTCAAACAAAATGCCAACAAAGCCAAACAACTAATGCACCAATTAATCAAAATAATCAACCACAAATGAAACACCAATTTTTAGCGTGGAAAACCTCTCAAATTGAGAGTAAAAACCACGGGACCTTTAGGCCACTTAAATTTCTTCCACTATATTAACAATGGGATTACAAAGTTTCTCTCTAGAATCAAACTAGCACCAAAGAAAAGTTTAGGTCTCACCAAATTAGGAGTACTCAAGAGAGTACTAAAGAGATGTTAAATGAGAAATCAAGTCCGGTAGATTGGAAGAGCTAGCCACAAGGATTCTCCACGTCAAATTTGAGCTAAAACCAACAACATTTTGCCACCCAATCGTCTTGCACAAGCACTAAAACCCTACCCCTTTTTCTCTTTCTCTCTCTCCTTTTCTTCCCTTCTTTTTCTCTGGTTTTCTCGGCTGCCCTCTGCACCCCCGATTCTCCTTACTCTTTTCTTTTCTCTTTTTTCTGGTGTGCTACCCATGTGAGTAGCAACCTTTCTTTTTTTTTTTTTTGGCATTTGGGCTTAAGGCCCATTCTTTGTTCCAGCCCACAAATGGGGCGAAATCCAACAGTTTGTTCAGCGTGTTTTTTCATAGGGAGAAAGTGAGAAATAGGCCAAGACTTGAGATGAATTAAAATTAATAGGCCAATAGTTTACATAAGTTAATAAATAGGCTAAATTACTGTTTTTATCCATAACTTTTCTGGTTATGAACCATAACATGACAAGTTATTCACAGTTTTTGTCCATAACTTGTCTGGTTATGAACCATAACTTGACAAGTTTGTCTATAACTTATCTGGTTATGAACCATAACCTGACAAGTTATGGCCTATTAATTTCTATACCTAAAAGTTGACCTATATACTTTCTTAAGCTTTTTATGTTGGCTTATTTTCTACTATTTCAGTTTTTTCTAATCTTATGTGATCTTAATTGATCCAACAATTAAAAACTGACTTTACTAATAGAGAGGCCCTATCAGAAAATAAAGGAAAAGGTTTTAAAAACATGAACAAGAGAATTTGACGTAAAACGGTACAAGTAATTAAAAGGTGATAAGATGTAGATAGAAATAGGAATTTATATATATATATACACTTATTTTCAATGGTTACGTTTTTATCGGTAGTTACTATTAAATATGGAAATTTAAAGACGTGACGCGATAAGAATCCAATTTTATTAATTGTCATTAATTTTTTTGATCAACTATCTAATTTATTACAACCGTCGGATTAATATCTTACGGTTAAAATAGCAATACCCATTAATAGATAAATATTCGAGTAACTATTAAAACTACACCCATATATATTTGATTTGGAAGAAGAAGAATTTAAAAATATTAGTGCGTTATAGATATATAGTACTGAAATGAAATTTTCTTAATAAAGTGCCGTAGTTTATGCATCCTCTATTGCTGATGGAGTCTAGGCATGGCGACTTATATAACTTAACCCTTTGTTTGGAATAAATTGGTTAAGAAGCATATAATTAATGGGTGAAAAAAATCGCAATCAGTTTTTCGGTAAAAAAGACGAATAAAATAGAGGAAAATCATGATGAAAAAAGTACTTAGTGAGTCCCACCATCTATATTTAGTGATTTGAGTAGAAAGTAATACCATTTTACGGGCATAACAATTAATTCATTTAAGTGAGTAGAATGTATAAGATGATACGTCAACAACAAAAAGTCGATAGGGGAAAAATAATTCATTTAAGTGGCAAACATTGAAACAAAAGAACATTGATTCTTTGAAAGACACCTCGTAACAACTAAACACTATATGTCAAATAATCTTTTCATGATAAGATCTATATAATTCGAAAAGACAGAAATCTATAAGCCTATTTTGTAATTGAGAATATATATGTTAATCATTCATGTACTAAAACAAATACGCATCTAGACAAGATTTTATTTTTCGAATATGGATATATCATATTACCTTTTTTAATCACATTCGATTCCTTCAAAAATAATTAAAAAAGAACGGGTGTACGTAGAGACCCTGTTGAAAGCGATATTCTGTCGGAAATTTGAAAAGTTGCTCAATGCATATTCATGAGCTCCCTCATGTATAAATAGACATAACAGGCAAGCAAGCTTGATCACTTCTCTCTCAAATAAAGTATTATTATATAGAGACACATATCGCAGAGATTAATTAGGGATGACGAAGATTAATAGTGTTAATTTCGTTTTGGCACTCGTTGCTTTGGCTATGGCAACTTACATTGCATGTGCCTACGACCCTGGCCCTCTCCAGGACTTCTGTGTAGCAATTGATGACCCTAAACATGTTTGTAAGTGTTATCGTTCCATATTTATCTCTTTATTTTATTCTAGTTCCTTGCCAACGGTCACACTAAGTTATTCATCTCTACTCGTGGAAGAAAGAGTGGATAGTTTTAATTTTCTTATTTTTATTTTATTTTATGTTTAAGCAATATATATATATATATAAACATATATTAATCGTAACTGAATATGTTTAGTGATATAATTATAAGCAAATGTAAATGTAGGTGCAATAAATGATAACAGAATAAGTTATATTTTTATGGATGTTGATGTTTTATTTCTTATTTTTTCAGAAAACAATATTGACACGAATTAAGTACCAATTATAATTTATATCTATTTTTTTTTTAATTTTTTTAATATCATGATGTATAAATATTTGAGTATTTCATATATAGAATCCGGTGGATATCGTCTAGTACCACAAACATAAGAAAAGCAAGAGAAGAACATTAAAGCATAAGTATATTATATCCTCTAAGAACAGACTAATACGATTAATTATTTCATGACTATTGATATAATATCCAGTAATTTTCATTGTTGGTTTCTCTAACTACTGTAAATTGAATTAATCATTTCATATGATCAGTGTTTGTGAACGGGAAATTCTGCAAGAATCCTGAGCTGGTGAAGGCAGAGGACTTCTTCTTCTCAGGGCTAAACATCCCCAGAGACACAAACAACGCCGTTGGCTCCAACGTAACCATGGTGAATGTCGACAACATTCCGGGGCTCAACACTCTCGGCGTGTCACTGGCGCGCATCGACTACGCGCCTTACGGGCAGAACCCACCTCACACCCACCCGCGCAGCACCGAAATCCTGTTCGTCGCCGAGGGCACGCTCTACGTCGGTTTCGTTTCGTCGAATCAAGACGGAAACCGCCTGTTTACGAAGATTCTTCACAAGGGAGACGTTTATGTGTTCCCGATTGGGATGATTCACTTTCAGTTCAACATTGGAAAGTACCCGGCCGTGGCCTTCGTCGGTTTCGGCAGCCAATTCGCAGGAACCATTACCATCGCTGACACCGTGTTCGGGTCCCACCCTCCCATCAACCCTGAGGTCCTTGCTAAGGCGTTCATGTTGGACAAGGATGTGGTTGAAAAGCTTCAGAAGAAGTTTGGTCCATGAGCTGATCGTGATCATAGCCGGCCCACCTGATTTGCTGAGTACTATTGATATCAATGTCATGTTTCTGACGATATAATTACGTGCATGCTTTTTAATAACAGTTATTTACATCATGTAACGATCAATGACTTTGTTCATGACTAAATAAACATGAGAATGGTATTTCACATATTTATATTTGGTATTCCGGGTTAGCTAATTAAATATATCCCTCTCTAGGCCCACTCAGATAATTAATTTGCTTTTAAACCCAAAAAAAATCCCTTTATTATTAAAAAAGGAAAGAAAAGAAAAAGGTTCATACAAACATATATAAGCCAGTAGTAATAGTAACGTAAGCCAGTGAGAATGTCATATCTTTAATTATCAACTTATTTGGAGATATATGTCTTTGTTTGTCCTAGTTGGAAATGTCTCATCTTGCTTCGAAACTAAAGGCATTAAAGTTAGGACTATCTGAGGATTTGCTCATACATTTAGTTTTAATTTCTCTTCCTGCACAATTCAGTCAGTTTAAGGTCAGTTATAACTGTCAAAAGGACAAATGGACTCTTAATGAGCTCATTTCTCATTGTGTGCAAGAAGAAGAAAGACTGCAGCAAGAAAAGACAGAAAGTGCTCACTTATTAGCTAGTACCTCTAAGGACAAGAACAAGAAAAGGAAGAAAAACAAAGAAGCTGCGGGAGGTCCAGCCCAAAAGAAACAACAAAAGAAACAAGATGAGGAATTTTGCTGTTACTTTTGCAAGAAACCTGGGCACATGAAGAAGGATTGTACCAAATATCACGCTTGGTGTGCAAAGAAAGGTACGCTTCTCACTTTGGTTTGTTCTGAGGTTAATTTAGCTTCAGTACCAAGACACACTTGGTGGATAGATTCTGATGCTACTACTCACATAAGTGTGTTAATGCAGGGTTGCCTGAGCTGCTGAAAGCCAAATGATGCTGAAAGATTCATCTATGTGGGCAATGGCAAATCAGTGGAAGTTGAGGCTATAGGGACATTTAGGTTATTATTAAAGACTGGATATTATTTGGATTTAAAAGAGACATATGTTGTACCATCTTTTAAACGGAATTTGATTTCTATTTTTGTTTTGGACAAATTGTGTTACTCTTGTTCATTTAGAAATAATCAGTTTAGTCTTTCTTTGAATTCAAATATTGTTGGTACTCGTTCTTTATCTTTTTGTGATAATCTTTATTTACTTGATACTATTGCCTCTTATAATGAATTTTGCATGTGAGTTCACATGGTACAAAACGCAAATTAACAAATGAGAATTATGCTTCACTCTGGCACAAACGTTTAGGTCACATATCTAAACAAAGAATTGAGAGACTTGTGTCAGATGGAATTCTTAATCCTCTTGATTAGTCAGACTTTCAAGTTAGTATTAAGTGCATTAAGGGGAAATAGACAAACATAAGTAGATTAAGTGCCAATAGATCTTCAGATGTCTTAGAACTAATACATACGGATATTTGTGGGCCATTCTCTATGGCTTCATGGAATGGTCAATAATATTTTATTACGTTCATATACGATTACTCACATTATGGCTACCTTTATCTCATTCATGAGAAGTCTCAATCACTGGACGTGTTTAAGGTTTTCAAAGCTGAAGTTGAGAATCAGCTTGGTAAAAGGATTAAAGCTGTCAGATCTGACCGTGGTGGTGAATGCTATGGCAAATATGATGGATCAGGCGAACAACATCCAGGGCCATTTGCCAAATTCCTAGAGGAGTGCGGTATCGTCCCACAGTACATCATGCTAGGAAGTCCTACTATGAATGGTGTTGTTGAGAGACAAAATAGAACATTAAAGGATATGGTGAGGAGTATGGTTAGTCATACTACCTTACCAGATTCACTCTGGGGTGAGGCACTAAATACTGCAGCTTACATTCTTAACAGAGTTCCAACTAAGGCAACTGCTAAAACTCCTTATGAATTATGGACGGGCAAGAAGCCCAGTATAAAGCATTTACACATTTGGGGTTGTCCAGCTGAAGCAAGGCCTTATAAGCCAAATGAAAAGAAATTGGACTCAAGAATAGTCAGCAACTATTTTGTTGGGTACTCTGAATGATCTCAGGGGTATAAGTTTTATGATCCCATATCTAGATCCTTCTTTAAGACAGGAAATGTCAGTTCTTTGAGGACATTGTGTTTGGGGGGAGAGATAAGGTTACGGATTTTGTCTTTGAAGAGGAATATGTTTCTCTTTCCATGAGTGCTATTGACAATGATTAGGCTCATATTCCTGATGTTGTTCAAGAAGCAATACCAGAACCACAAGACAATGTTAAAAATCTCCCCGATCAAGGCCAACAGGTTATTCCTGAAGAACAAACTCAACAACCTCAAGAATAATTGTCATTAAGGAGATCCACTAGAGAAAGGAAAAGTGCAATTTCTGATGATTACATCATATTTCTCCAAGAACATGAGAATGACATTGGATTGGTGGAAGATGATCCAATCAACTTTCATCAAGCCATGCAAAGTACTAATTCTTAGAAGTGGATTGATGCCATGAATGAAGAGATTAAGTCCATGAAAGACAACGACGTTTGGGAACTCGTCTCATTGCCTGAAGGTGCAAAGCCCATTGGTTGCAAATGGATATTTAAGACTAAGCGGGATTCGAAAGGTGATATGGAGAGATATAAGGCTCGTCTTGTTGCAAAGGGCTTTACTCAAAAGGAAGGCATTGATTATAAAGAGACTTTCTCTCCGGTTTCATCAAAAGACTCTTTCAAGACAATAATGGCATTACTGGCACATTTTGACCTTGAGTTGCATCAGATGGATGTAAAGACTGTGTTTCTCAATGGTGACATTGATGAGACGATTTACATGGTGCAACCAGAAAACTTTGTGTTAGGCGATGTGTTGCCTAAAATTGTGAATCTAATGATAATCTGACTATAAATAAATGAACAACAAAAACAAAACTAATTAATAACAAGTAGGCAAATAGAATTGGCCAATGTCACTGTTCGTGGCTCACAATTGCTAAACTGTCTCCTAACAATGCTGCGCGATGCTGCAGCAACGGACAGCAACGACTACTTCCTATTAACCAGATTTACTAAACCAGGGATTTTCCAATCCTCTGTCTACTGATCTTAAAGCTAAATCCCACAAATCCCTTTGCAAATCTAGACTCTAAAATCAGAGAATGAAGCTCTAAATCATATGGTTATGCAAGACACAATATATTCCTATATCATGTGAATCAAAAATCTAAAACAAGATCTAAGAACCTGCACTATTCAAGCTGTGTCCACTCAACTAAATCTTCCCAGATCTAATCAAAGCTATACTCCCCTCTTATGATTTTCCAATCACAGTTAAGGCACAAATTCAGCTCACTTGAATAAACAAAGAAATAATCATCAGATCCATTCAACATCAACTAACATTTCAATATTTAACAACTCAACAATCTCAGCCAACAAATCATAATCTCATATCAAGTTCAGATTCAAGAAGAAGAGTAAATATTCTTTAACAAGAAAAACAAAGTAATGAGAATAAGAAAGACTAAAATGATGATGAGAGAATCCGAATCCCCCTTTTCCAAGGTTTCTTCTAGCCGCTCTTGCATCAACAGATGGTCCTTCACGTTTAAATCTCTGTGACGTTTTCTTCTACTTCTTTCCAGTACTGGAGATGGTACTTGATCAGAGAAATAGAGGTGGTTTCCTTTTCCAAGTTCAGCCGCCTCTACGTTACAAAATATGACCAAGGACATCTTCTTCTCTTTCAGCTGCAGGTACTTATTGTACCCTAATTCCACGTGGCAGCCCCTGAGAAAGCCTCCAATGAGCAGCTAAATTAGCACCCTTCACGATTAAATCAGCCCATTCTACCAGCTCAGGCCCAGCTGTCAGCAACATGTGAATCTGGTCTAGCTAGCTTGGCAGAGCAATGCTGACTAGAATTTCCTTGAAAATTCCAAAACGACAAGTTGTTGCTAGCCTCCAAGACGACAATGCTTTCTCAAAGCTGAAAATAATCACAACATGCACCCGGATTAGCTCTTTTTAAGCGCCAAACACAAGAGAGAGAATTCATGAAACATAACTAACTAAAAACTAGAAACAAGACAAAATAAAGGAGAAAACTAATACTAATTACCCTCTAGGTAATAATTTAAGTCTGGGAAATGCTCAATTAACTCTATTTTCATAGAGTTATTACACCCCCATACTTAAACCATTACTCGTCCTCGAGTAATGACACAAAATAAAACACAATAAAACACAAGAGGACAACTGCAAGACTCTACTACCCTCCTAAAAATCTGGTTTCTGCTGTTAATGTGGTCAACCCTCAGCCCTCAAAGTTGCTTTTCCATCCTAAACCTTTGTTCAATATCAACATTCATGACTCTCTAGTTCAATTCATCTGAGACCTTTCCCAGAAATTAATCTTCCCCTAAGTGTGTGTGTGGAAACTGTGGCTAGCAACTCTTGAATCACCTAAGTCCCAATGAACTATGATCATAACACCTAAATAGTGGTTTCATAGGCTGGCTTATCAAACCCCTCTCTGCATTGTAGATTACCAATTACCTAAGATTCACCAAAATTTGGGTGATTTTGAGGGGCAGGGCTTATTCTCTTTTTTTTTTTTTTTTTTTTTTGAAACTCTTCGCATAACTCCTACCTTTTGACGCGAATGCCAACATTGGTGATGAAGGCACCCGGTTACTCAACAAGGTTATGCTTCAGAGCTGCCATAGCAAAACTCATGATTTAAACCACCTTTTTACGCAAAAGTACACATGGGGCACATGTTACTCCTGGTTACTCAGCAGCTCAAAATAGAGGAGTGTTTCAACTTAAATTCTGCTTTTAACTCGTATTTATTCTCTTTTTTTTTAACTCCCCCAAACTGAATTCTTTCTACCCAATCCTAGCTCCTCCAAACTGCTTGGCTTCCTAA
>NW_010365449.1:169501-171996 GCF_000414095.1 Morus notabilis
CCTTTTTTTAGCCACTCCTGACTTTGAGCGGCAGACGCAGATTCGGTGTGACTGGTAGATGGCCTGGATGGTTCATCTTGCTCTTCTTCCTCCTCTCCTTTTTCTGACTTCTCACTCCGCCCTGAAGAGATGCGAGTAATTGCCACCAAATCCATCGCACCAGTATTCCGTAAACGTGGCTCACTTGCCTCCCAAGCAACGTGGGATTGGATGCACAATTCTGAGATGAGAGATGGAAAGTACAGCCCGCCCTTCCCTTTCTCTGCACAAGCTCGAATCTGGTCGATGATCAAACGCCCCACATTGATGGGTTTGCCTACAAGGACGACATAGAGTAGGATGGCTCGGTTTCTGGATATTGTCTTTCCCTGTGTGGATAACAACAAACGGGAAGCCAAAAAATGGTACCATACTTTGGCAGCAGGCTGGAGTTCATGCCTATTGCATGTGTAACTGCCCTTTACGGATAACAACCACTGAGCCCCTGGGATAGCAATGGTTTTCAAAACTTCCTCGAGCTGCTCCTCTGTTGCATCAGTAATTAATTCTACAAACTCATCGTCTTGGTTTGGTATACCAAGAACACCGTTGATGTAGTTGGAGGTAAATGTGATATCAATCTCCCGTACAAAAACCGTATGTTGCCCCTGGTTTTGTAGGTTAGCATAAAATTCTTTTACCTGGGGCACAATAGGGTCAATTGGGTGGCGGTAGAAAATCTGCCAACCCCTCGAGATTATCACATCAGAAATAAATCCCGGCTGGCCTAAGGTAGGGCTATCATGCAGTAAAAAACCTTTTTCTTTTAAATTGCGAGCCCGGATGTTTTCTTCATACCTTTTTTCTGCCGCATTATTAGCGAATTTGCGAATTGTTGAGACTTGCCTGGTCGATGAAGAAGGATCTGCGGCCGCCGCTTTGTCTATGGTTGGATCCTGTTGATTTGAGGAGAAAGGCCGCTTGGCAAAGCTCTTCTTGCCCATGGTGAAGGTGATTTCAGGAGTGGACGTTTTTCTTGGGCTAGGCGGTGGAGATCAGCGGCAGTTCTGGGAAGAGAATGAGGGGGATAAAAAAAAAACTAGGGCAGGGGAAATGAAGAAGGGGGAATTTCTGAAATGAGGGATCGAATGGGATTTGAATTTGGGCAATTTAAATTTAAGCCCAAAACGCCGTCGTTTTAAATGGCTGACATTCTGCTCTAATAACTACCAAAACGACGTCGTCCTATTTAAACCCCGTAACTTCTCGTTAAGGGTCGCAATGCCATGCGATGCTGCAGCAAAATATTGCTCCTATTTTTAGGCCTGCTCTATTCGCCTCTCAATTGCTGCAGCAATCCACAGCAACTTGATTCCTGTGAACTACACAGCCAACTGTGATACTTAACTGCCCTGCCACTGAATAGTAAAGTCAGTGCTTTGCTTGAAACCTCAAAATCAAAATGAGAAATATGATGAAATAAAAGAAATACACAACTCAAATTAAAAAGAAAGAATCAAGATAAAATGAAATGAAAAAAACTAAAAACTTTGGGTTGCCTCCCAATAGCGCTTGTTTTTATGTCTTCAGCCTGACGTCTTCCCCTTTTTAGTCATCGCTCAATGTGACAGAGGTCTTGGAACGTTCCATAGGTCCTCCCCAATAATGCTTGACACGTTGTCCGTTTACCAAGAACTTTCTCTCGGATTTCTCCTCTTGTAACTCCACAGCTCCATGTGGAAAAACCGTGGCTACTGTGAATGGTCCTGACCATCTGGATTTGAGTTTGCCTGGGAATAATTTCAACCATGAATTATATAGCAGCACCTGTTGTCCTGGTTCAAATTCCCTCGGTTTGATCCTCTTGTCATGCCATCTTTTAGTCTTTTCTTTGTACAACTTTGCGTTCTCATATGAGAACATCCGCATCTCTTCCAACTCATCTAATTGCAGCAACCTTGCTTGCCCAGCAGCTTGTAGATCCATGTTGAGCTTCTTTGTTGCCCAATAAGCCTTGTGCTCCAATTCTAATGGTAAATGGCATGCCTTGCCAAAAACAAGACGGTAGGGGGACATTCCCAAAGGTGTCTTGAAGGCTGTCCGGTAGGCCCATAGTGCATCATCTAATCGCAATGACCAATCCTTTCGGTTTGGGTTCACGACCTTCTCTAAGATTCCCTTGATTTCCCTGTTAGAAATCTCTGCTTGACCACTTGTCTGGGGGTGATATGCTGTGGCAACCTTATGCTTAACACCGTATTTGGCGAGCACCCCCTCAAATTGTCTGCTCACAAAATGAGTCCCCTCGTCACTTATCATGGCTCGTGGAGTCCCAAAACAAGTGAAAATATTCTTATACAAGAATTTGATCACCACCTTTGAGTCATTAGTGGGGAATGCCGCTGCCTCAACCCATTTTGATACATAATCAACTGCTACCAATATGTACAAGTTGCCATATGAGGGTGGAAAAGGCCCCATAAAATCAATTCCCCATACATCGAACAACTCAACTT
>NW_010365449.1:172575-173355 GCF_000414095.1 Morus notabilis
CAGTGAAGCTTGCTGCACTACAAGGAGCTGCTCATCGGGAAATTTCTCCTGAATAGGAATATGTGACTCAGCCCCATTCCCTTGCTCAAGTCTAGAGAGATGGTCTGCCACTTGATTTTCGGTTCCCTTCCTATCTTTGATTTCAAGATCAAATTCCTGAAGTAGCAAGATCCACCGAATCAACCTTGGTTTGGCATCTTTCTTTGAGATGAGGTATTTTATGGCTGAGTGGTCTGTATATACCGTCACCTTTGTCCCCACAAGATAAGATCGAAACTTGTCAAAAGCAAATACCACGGCCAATAGTTCTTTTTCTGTAGTGGTATAATTCAATTGGGCATCAGTAAGTGTTCTGCTAGCATAATAAATAGAATGAAATAGCTTCCCTTTTCTCTGGCCGAGCACTGCCCCCACTGCGTGATCACTGGCGTCGCACATCAGCTCAAATGGAAGTGCCCAATCCGGTGCAACAATCACAGGGGTTGTCACAAGTGCTCTCTTCAAATCAGAAAATGCACGCTGACAATCTTCATTAAAGTCGAATGATCTATTTTGCTCTAAAAAGAGACACAGCGGCTTGGAAGCTTTGGAGAAATCCTTTATGAATCGCCTATAAAACCCGGCATGCCCCAAAAAACTCCGTATTCCCTTGACCGACGTAGGAGGAGGCAATTTCTCAATGACTTCGATTTTTGCTCTATCCACTTCAATGCCTCTTTGGGAAACTTTATGGCCCAAGACAATTCCCTCTGTGACCATAAAATGGCATTTTTCCCAATT
>NW_010365449.1:173406-174033 GCF_000414095.1 Morus notabilis
TTTTCAAGCAATCACCAAAAGAGTCGCCAAAGATGGAAAAATCATCCATAAACACCTCCAAAGTCTTCTCTACCATGTCAGTGAACAGCGCCATCATACATCTCCGGAATGTTGCTGGAGCATTACACAAACCAAATGGCATTCTTCAGAAAGTGAATGTTCCATATGGACAAGTGAAGGTTGTTTTATCTTGGTCCTCTGGTACGACAGCAATCTGATTATAGCCTGAGTAACCATCCAAGAAACAATAAAACTCCTTTCCAGCAAGTCTGTCCAGCATTTGATCAATAAATGGCAGCGGGAAATGATCCTTTCTAGTGGCGGCATTGAGCTTTCTATAATCTATGCACACCTTCCAACTAGTCACGGTTCTAGTGGGTATCAATTCATTGTGTTCATTGGCCACCACTGTCACTCCCCCTTTCTTTGGTACACACTGGACAGGACTGACCCAAGAACTGTCTGAAATTGGGTAAATGATCCCTACATCCAGCCATTTGATGGTTTCCTTCTTCACCACATCCTTCATGATGGGGTTCAATCTCCGTTGTTGTTCCACAGAATTGCTGCAGCAATCTTCCAGCAGGATTTTATGCATACATAGGGAAGGGCTGATCCCTTTAATAT
>NW_010365449.1:177278-177629 GCF_000414095.1 Morus notabilis
AATCCTCTGTCTACTGATCTTAAAGCAAAATCCCACAAATCCCTTTGCAAATCTAGACTCTAAAATCAGAGAATGAAGCTCTAAATCATATGGTTATGCAAGACACAATATATTCCTATATCATGTGAATCAAAAATCTAAAACAATATCTAAGAACCTGCACTATTCAAGCTGTGTCCACTCAATTAAATCTTCCCAGATCTAATCAAAGCTATACTCCCCTCTTATGATTTTCCAATCACAGTTAAGGCACAAATTCAGCTCACTTGAATAAACAGAGAAATAATCATCAAATCCATTCAACATCAACTAGCAACTTAATATTTAACAAATCAACAACCTCAGCCAACA
>NW_010365449.1:177802-214223 GCF_000414095.1 Morus notabilis
CTTCTTTCCAGTACTGGAGCTGGTACTTGATCAGAGAAATGGAGGTGGTTTCCTTTTCCAAGTTCAGCCGCCTCTACGTTACAAAATATGACCAAGGACATCTTCTTCTCTTTCAGCTGCAGGTACTTATTGTACCCTAATTCCACGTGGCAGCCCCTGAGAAAGCCTCCAATGAGCAGCTAAATCAGCACCCTTCATGGTTAAATCAGCCCATTCTACCAGCTCAGGCCCAGCTGTCAGCAACATGTGAATCTGGTCTAGCTGGCTTGGCAGAGCAATGCTGACTAGAATTTCCTTGAAAATTCCAAAACGACAAGTTGTTGCTAGCCTCCAAGACGACAATGCTTTCTCAAAGCTGAAAATAATCACAACATGCACCCGGATTAGCTCTTTTTAAGCGCCAAACACAAGAGAGAGAATTCATGAAACATAACTAACTAAAAACTAGAAACAAGACAAAATAAAGGAGAAAACTAATACTAATTACCCTCTAGGTAATAATTTAAGTCTGGGAAATGCTCAATTAACTCTATTTTCATAGATTTATCACGATGCAAATAATATGGTTTGCAAATTAAAGAAGTCCATCTATGGGCATAAGCAAGCTTCCCGTTAATGGTATTACAAATTTCATCAAGTTGTCATCTCGTTTAGTTTTGAGATGAATGCGGTTGATGATTGTATATACCACAAGTTCAGTGGGAGTAAACACATTTTCCTAGTTTTATATGTCGATGACATATTACTTGCCAGTAACGATATAGGTTTGTTGCACGAAACTAAGAGATTTCTATCAAAGAGATTTGAGATGAAAGATCTTAGGGACACATCTTTTGTATTAGGAATTCAAATACACCGAGATCTCTCTCGGGGTATTTTTGTATTATCACAAAAGACTTATATTGAGAAGGTACTTAAGAGATTTGGCAAGCAAGTTTGCAAACCAGGAGACCCCCCTATTGTTAAGGGAGACAAGTTCAGTCTCGATCAATGCCCCAAGAATGATTTTGAAACTAAGGAAATGCAGAAGATTTCCTATTCTTCAGCAGTGGGAAGTCTAATGTATGCTCAAGTTTGTACGCGTCCGGATATTGCGTACATTGTTAGGATGTTAGGCAGATATTTGAGCAATCCGGGAATGGATCATTGGAAAGCAGCTAAACGAGTAATGCGATATCTTCAGAGAACAAAACATTACATGCTCACATACAGGAGGTCGGATAAGTTAGAGATCATTGGGAATTCAGATTCTGACTTGGCTGAATACCAAGACAGTCATAGATCCACTTTAGGCTATATCTATCTGCTTGCTGGAGGAGCTATCTCCTGGAAGAGTGCAAAGCAGACACTCATAGCTTCTTCCAGCATGGCAGCTGAGTTTATAGCATGTTATGAGGCATCCAACCATGGAATATGGCTGCGAAATTTTGTCACGGGGCTGCGAATTGTGGATGGAATTGAAATACCACTTAAGTTATTTTGTGACAATAAGTCAACAGTCTTATATTCCAATAACAACTGGAGCTCGACGAAGTCAAAGCATATAGACATCAAGTTCCTAGTTGTTAAGAAAAGAGTTCAGAGTGGTCAGGTATCTATAGAGCATATTGGCACAAACTCCATGGTTACGGATCCACTTACTAAAGGGCTACCACCTAAGGTCTTTCATGAGCACACTGCTCATATGGGTGTTGTATCATTTGACGATATGCTGAATTAGTGGGAGTATGTATTTATATGCTTTTCTGTTATAGACACATCTTTTGTTTATGGATATTATCTATAGAAATAAAGTATGCAGTTTATTTTCACTATGATTCAGTTTTTGTTTTGATCTCATAAAGAATAAAGTTGGTCCAGTTAGAAATAGGCATGTTTAGATCACATTACATGTAATTTCCATGCTACACATCCATACTTGATCTATGTCGTTTGGTTATGTTGATATACGTGAGTATGGATGGGTGTAGTTACGATACATGTAACAAAGATCGCCTTGATCCTATGTTAACATAATTAATGGACGAGATTGTTTAGAGAAGCTTTTGGATATGATAACACAGATTTTGAGCTCATAAAGGTTATATTTTAATATACAATTATAAAGTAATATATATATATATATGTAGTCCAAGTGGGAGATTGTTAGATTTTAGACGTGCATATATACATATATAATAATAATTGTATATTATATGCTATCATATTAAGTTAAGCCCATTTAAAGTGATCAAATAAGGTTTTAAGTAATTTGGGATTTAATGCATCTAATAAGTGTGGGCCTAATATGTGTAGAGACCAAATCGTTATTTCTTATTTTATGATAGGTCAAATTAGAAATAATGAAAAGCTGACTTCTATATATATGGTTGTGGTCCCCAAATTATATGTATGAAACATTTCTCACATCCCATCATTAGAAAAGTGAGAATTCCTTCTCAAGGCATTCATACTGAATAATTTAGAAAATCAAGAACCAAAAGATTGATCAAGAACCACAAGATTCAAGAAACAATCCTTCTTATGGACTCAGGTACGCTTCTGTTTAAGTCTATTCTTCTTCATGATTTGACATGGTAGATCTTGGTGTGATGAAGGATTTCATCAATAAAGAATTTATTTCTATCAGGAATAAATAGCAAAACACTATATCAAAGTAATTAAAAAAAACTAGGAACCCAAAAAAAAAAAACAGAGAGAGAGCCCTATGGAACACAAACTCTTAATTTTCTAAACAAATTTTTTATTATTTATAATGTCATTGATGTTTGATATTCCTCTGCTACTAAGGCTAAAGCGCATATATATAATATACGTTGTATATGTACGTTTGTTTATACGTTATTTCTTATAACCCTTGATGCAAACGTACTATATATATTCGTAGAAACACAAACACATTTCTGAGAAGTTTCCCAGAGGGACACATCCTATATATAGAAGATAATTAACTTGTTGCTCGAGTAAGTTTCCTCGCAGAAATAATTGCTAGATCAGGAAAAATGTCATTTTATAATTATACGGCCTAACAATAAAAGACTGGCATATTGCACGTTATCTATCGCTTCGACTGATCATGAGAAGATACGCTAACCAAGTACATAGGGCTTTTTCAGTCATTTACACTAGAAAAATGATCTAGTAATAAGTAGCACGTAAGTCATCCGTGCGTTGTAGGAAAATGCTATGGAGAGAGTTTTTTCAATAGATCCTGCAACAATTATCAGCTATTGAAAACACTCTATTTTTAGCCGTTAAGTATATATTGAAAAACTATTTGTACTGCATGTTTGTTTGTTCTGCGTATCTTTTTTAATCTTATGTGATCTTAATTGATCTAATGATAAAAACTGACTCTATTAATAGAGAGGCCCTATGAGAAAAGCTCCCAAAAAAGAAAAAAAAGAAAAAGGTTTTAAAAATATGAACAAGAGAATTTGACGAACAACGGTACAAGTAATTAAAAGGTGATAAGATGTAGATAGAAATTACGAATATATATAAATATATATATATATATATACTTGTTTTCAATGGTTACGTTTCCATCGGTGGTCATTATTAAATAGGAAAATTTGATGACGTGATATGAAAAGAATCTAATTTCATTAATTGTCATTCATTTTTTTGGTTAACTATATAATTTATTACAACCGTTAGATCAACATCTTACGGTTAACATAACCATACATATTGATGAGTTAATATTCGAGTAACAATTAAAACTACACCCATATATATATTATTGTATTTGAAGAAGAAGAATTTAAACATATTAGGCGTTATAGATATATGGCACTGAAATGAAATTTTCTTAATAAAGTGCCGTAGTTTATGCATCCTCTATTGCTGATGGAGTCTAGGCATGGCGACTTATATAACTTAACCCTTTGTTTGGAATAAATTGGTTAAGAAGCATATAATTAATGGGTGAAAAAAATCGCAATCAGTTTTTCGGTAAAAAAGACGAATAAAATAGAGGAAAATCATGATGAAAAAAGTACTTAGTGAGTCCCACCATCTATATTTAGTGATTTGAGTAGAAATAATACCATTTTACGGGCATAACAATTAAACTAATCATAGAATGTATAAGATGATACGTCAACAACAAAAAGTCGATAGGGGAAAAATAATTCATTTAAGTGGCAAACATTGAAACAAAAGAACATTAATTCTTTGAAAGACACCTCGTAACAACTAAACACTATATGTCATGAAATCTTTTCATGATAAGATTTATATAATTCAAAAAGACAGAAATCTATAAGCCTATTTTGTAATTGAGAATATATATGTTAATCAATCATGTACTTAAACAAATACGCATCTAGACAAGATTTTATTTTTCGAATATGGATATATCATATTACCTTTTTTAATCACATTCGATTCCTTCAAAAATAATTAAAAAAGAACGGGTGTACGTAGAGACCCTGTTGAAAGCGATATTCTGTCGGAAATTTGGAAAGTTACTCAATGCATATTCATGAGCTCCCTCATGTATAAATAGACATAACAGGCAAGCAAGCTTGATCACTTCTCTCTCAAATAAAGTATTATTATATAGAGACACATATCGCAGAGATTAATTAGGGATGACGAAGATTAATAGTGTTAATTTCGTTTTGGCACTCGTTGCTTTGGCTATGGCAACTTACATTGCATGTGCCTACGACCCTGGCCCTCTCCAGGACTTCTGTGTAGCAATTGATGACCCTAAACATGTTTGTAAGTGTTATCGTTCCATATTTATCTCTTTATTTTATTCTAGTTCCTTGCCAACGGTCACACTAAGTTATTCATCTCTACTCGTGGAAGAAAGAGTGGATAGTTTTAATTTTCTTATTTTTATTTTATTTTATGTTTAAGCAATATATATATATATATAAACATATATTAATCGTAACTGAATATGTTTAGTGATATAATTATAAGCAAATGTAAATGTAGGTGCAATAAATGATAACAGAATAAGTTATATTTTTATGGATGTTGATGTTTTATTTCTTATTTTTTCAGAAAACAATATTGACACGAATTAAGTACCAATTATAATTTATATCTATTTTTTTTTTTGGTAATTTTTTTAATATCATGATGTATAAATATTTGAGTATTTCATATATAGAATCCGGTGGATATCGTCTAGTACCACAAACATAAGAAAAGCAAGAGAAGAACATTAAAGCATAAGTATATTATATCCTCTAAGAACAGACTAATACGATTAATTATTTCATGACTTTTGATATAATTTCCAGTAGTTTTCATTCTTGGTTTCTCTAACTACTGTAAATTCAATTAATCATTTCATATGATCAGTGTTTGTGAACGGGAAATTCTGCAAGAATCCTGAGCTGGTGAAGGCAGAGGACTTCTTCTTCTCAGGGCTAAACATCCCCAGAGACACAAACAACGCCGTTGGCTCCAACGTAACCATGGTGAATGTCGACAACATTCCGGGGCTCAACACTCTCGGCGTGTCACTGGCGCGCATCGACTACGCGCCTTACGGGCAGAACCCACCTCACACCCACCCGCGCAGCACCGAAATCCTGTTCGTCGCCGAGGGCACGCTCTACGTCGGTTTCGTTTCGTCGAATCAAGACGGAAACCGCCTGTTTACGAAGATTCTTCACAAGGGAGACGTGTATGTGTTCCCGATTGGGATGATTCACTTTCAGTTCAACATTGGAAAGTACCCGGCCGTGGCCTTCGTCGGTTTCGGCAGCCAATTCGCGGGAACCATCACCATCGCTGACACCGTGTTCGGGTCCCACCCTCCCATCAACCCTGAGGTCCTTGCTAAGGCGTTCATGTTGGACAAGGATGTGGTTGAAAAGCTTCAGAAGAAGTTTGGTGCATGAGCTGATCATGATCATAGCCGGCCCACCTGATTTGCTGAGTACTATTGATATCAATGTCATGTTTCTGACGATATAATTACATGCATGCTTTTTAATAACAGTTATTTACCACATGTAACGATCAATGACTCTGTTGATGACTAAATAAACTTGAGAATGGTATTTCACATATTTATATTTGGTATTCCGGGTTAGCTAATTAAATATATCCCTCTCTACGCCCACTCAGATAATTAATTTGTTTTTAAACCCAAAAAAATCCTTTTATTATTAAAAAAGAAAAGAAAAGAAAAAAGGTCATACAAACATATATAAGCCAGTAGTAAGTAACGTAAGCCAGTGAGAATGTCATATCTTTAATTATCAACTTATTTGGAGATATATGTCTTTGTTTGTCCCAGTTGGAAATGTCTCATCTTACTTCGAAACTAAAGACACTAAAGTTAGGACTATCTGAGGATTTACTCATACATTTAGTTTTGATTTCTCTTCCTGCACAATTCAGTCAGTTTAAGGTCAGTTACAACTGCCAAAAGGACAAATGGACTCTTAATGAGCTCATTTCTCATTGTCGGCAAGCGGAAGAAAGACTGCAGCAGGAAAAGATAGAAAGTGCTCACTTAGCTAGTACCTCTAAGGACAAGAACAAGAAAAGGAAGAAGAACAAAGAAGCTACAGGAGGTCCAGCCCAAAAGAAACAACAAAAGAAACAAGATGAGGAATTTTGCTGTTACTTTTGCAAGAAACCTGGACACATGAAGAAGGATTGTACCAAATATCACGCTTGGCGTGCAAAGAAAGGTACGCTTCTCACTTTGGTTTGTTTTGAGGTTAATTTAGCTTCAGTACCAGGACACACTTGAGGTAGAGATCTAAATAAGCCCTGGGACAGACGTTTGAAGTTTGTGTGTCATTTCTTCATGATATCATAATTAGAACGACAGCGGCATGAGGAAACAATAAGAAGCTAAAAAATGTCGTGGACGTGGAAACGAGAATGATCTCAAAATGACATAAAAAACGACATTTACATTAGAAACAACAAAGTGGGAAATTTATGAAACGATAATCAACTAACAAAAAATGACAATAAGAGGTAAACCGAGAACAACATGAAAGATAATAATGCAATAAAAAAATGACCGAAAATATCAAGCCCTTTTGTTTTGCTAGTTTGAATCATAACTTAAATTTTTGTTATAGTGGCTTTATTCAACTTTTTCTGTCATAGTGTTTTCTCTCACATGAATTCACTTTTTAACTCAAATTCTCAACTCGAACTCGTCGCCCCACCCTTTTTTATTTATTCTTTTAGCTTTTTTTTTCTTCTCTTTTCTTTTTTAGGCTTTCTTTTTCTTTTCTTCTTTTTCCTCCCTTACCTTTTTTTATTAATGCATCTTTTAACCTTTAATTTTTATATTTTTTCAAATATACCTCATTTAAATGCTTTTTTACAGTTAGTTAAAATATTATTTCTTTTTTAATTACTCTACTAAATTATTATAAACATCTTTTGCCTAATACATTTAAGTTTCAGTTGCAAAAGATTTGACACAATTTTTTTCTCAAGTTTTTTTTGTCTTTTTTCCCTGTCTTTTGATCCAGATCTTTTTTTTCCACTTTTGTCTTTATTTTATTTATCATTCCTTTTTTTCTCTCTCTTTTTTTTCTGACGATTTCCATAACCATTGTTTTAAATTCGCGCGCATTTTTTTTTATTATTATACTCATGAAAAGGTAATCATATATGGAATCAACAATACATAAAATGATATCAAATAAAAAAACGACAATACTAAAAAAGGACTATGACCTTGAAAAGTTGAGAACCACAAAAATCTAAAAAACGACACCAATAAAATAAACGACAAAAAACCTACAAAGTAAATCAATCCATCGAAAACAACATATTAACAATAAAGCAATCTGTAAACGACAAAACCTAAAAAAATCAACAACAGCAAAAAAAAGGACAACAATATTGAAAACGACAATAATCTATAACTCATCAACAAAAGAATAATTAAAAAAAAAAAAAAAACATTAGCAACATCAATTAAAAAAGTCAATAGTAAGTTTATAAAAACGACACCTTCTAGCAAAACTAAAAATAGAAAATCGCCTTCAAAGCATTCCCCCTCAAAAGCATAAGCCCCTTGAAAAAACAAAAAAAAAAAAAAAAAAAAAAAAACAACAACAACAACTAATTGCCAGATAACTGCATAAAAGAACCAAACCCTAGGAAACATATGTCTGGAGATAAGAAAAAAAATAAATATTCTAAACAACACCCCATCGGGAAACCAAAAAAAAAATTACGATCAGATCAACTTATAATGAGCCGATGCTAACGAAGACAGATTTTTTTTTCTCTAACATGCATTGCTTTTAGTAAATAATCTTATTTCCCATTTTCATGTT
The DNA here is from genome assembly GCF_000414095.1 of Morus notabilis. Lineage (NCBI taxonomy): Eukaryota > Viridiplantae > Streptophyta > Magnoliopsida > Rosales > Moraceae > Morus > Morus notabilis. The sequence goes on from NW_010365449.1 coordinate 186,094, forward strand.
TATGTATACTTACTTTTTCCTTCTCTTTTCAATTAATCCAAGTATACCAAATGTATAATGTCTTATTTGCCATTGTCAATCTTTTTAGCTTTTTACTGCAAAAAGAGAAAAACAGTACTAACAATTAAGCACATAGATTATCAACTGCAGGAAAATACCTCTTGAGAATAAAAAAGAATGTGAAATAAGATAAACACGGAACAAGAGATTAGGCCCGAAATTAGTGATACTCAAACAAGATAACCAGGCTTTGATGAAGAAATATCATCAATTTTATTTCTCTTAAACAAAAGAAAAATATATATATCTGTCTTGGTAATGCGAGTATCAAAAGAGCTAAGCTATTTTCTTGCGCCCCCCCCCAAAAAAAAAGGAATGTGTGATGGAAAAGTGATTGGATCATGAAAGGGGAAGACGTATTTGACATGCTTGTACGTACTGCAAATTACTTTAAGGGCGCATAAATTTTTCCTGTATAATGAACAAACTTAACATGCATGTAAAGGTATATGAAAAGTTCTTATATTGAGTGGCTGAAGGACGAAATTAGCTATCTTTTCTTTGATCTGATGATAAAACCATACATTTTTAAAATTCCTAAATAACAGTAAAACAATGTGTGAAGCTCAGTGGTAAGGGGTTATAATCCAAGCCCCGTTCATTTTACCGATTCAAGTTTAAAATTTGAGTTTTGTTACAGTAAAAAGCTCTCATAAACAGTTACATCTAACTATTTTGTTACAGTAAAAGGCTCTCACATAAAGTCACATCTCAACTCGAATCAGTGAACTAAACGGCTCTCAAATTATATTATTCACAAGATTATCTTGAATAGCGAGCCAGTACGATGAAAATACAAATTCAATTTATTTTATATTTTTTTTAATGTTCACAAGATCTAGGGGCTAATCCAATGTGAGCAATGTGAAAACGACATCACCACAAATTCTATTACTAAGAAAGATAAATGTTCTAATTCTAATAAAACTTCATTACATATAGAATACAGTTCTATTTATACAAAGCGCCAGCTAGTTTATATAAAGAAAACAACTACATAAAAATAACAACGTGACTTTGTAATGGAACGCAAAGTCCTAATTTTCTGAATATTACATATTGGCACTTTTGTTTGTGTAAACTGGGATGAAAGAATTTATAGTATAGAATTAATATATGAAAATGATCATCGAACACTTGTTGGTAAAAGAGACAAATACAAGAGAGGAAACATATGATGTGCAAGAAAAAAGAGAACCCGTCTATTTTAGCAAAAAATAAAAATAAAATAAAAATAAAATATATACGCGAGAAAAATCCTATGGTACGTACATCAGTGATTTAAGAAGAAAGTGATACTATTTTGAGGGACAAAAATTGACTAACTGTTGCCATATCAGACGACAAAACGGAAAGTATTCAACCAGCTAGTAAATGTCGACATCTTTAAACTTAAAGAAGACATCATCATATTAAAGATAAAGGACCTTTTGCCGTAGCCAATGTATGGTATTAAATATCTGTAATTGTAAGTATTATGTGAAATTTTAATCTTTAAAAAAACGTATCGCTAAAGAGGTTTATGATATTTTCCTCACAAAAAAAAAAAAAAAAAAAAAACCGAGGGGTATTATAAGTAAGGGATTTTGTAAAATTTGTAAAATAAAAAATCTACCAGTGGTCCAATTCTAGTTGGGGATTTTATATTCAGGATAAGAGCTCATTTTCCACAGTCTCTGTTGAGTGCTGTTATCGGCTTATATCTATTTATTAATTATATGGGACTTTTTCTGTTAGTTTTTAAGTTTTCTTACTATTGTTTTGTTTATTTCAATGCTCTTATGAGCTTTTTTTTTTTTTTTTTTGATATATCCAATATTAATCACTACTACTTCCTGATCATGACGCTTTGTTTAAAAAAAATCTATCCATTAATGTCTACTTCCTGCCCAATGCTCCTCACTTCATATTAGTTAAAAAGAAAAGGAAAAAAAAAATACAAAAGAGTTTAAAAGAAAAACAAACAAAAAAAAAAAACATCAAAAGGCCAACGAGACCACAAGAAACAATTTAAAAAAAAAAAAAAAAAAAAAAAGAAGCCTAAGTAAATTACAAGCAAAAGCTAAAGAATTGTCATTGAACTTGTTGTTTCCGTTTTATATTCAATAACATTAGAGAGTGGACTTGACAGAAAATAAAGCTTTTAGTACAGGTGCCAATTAATTAGAATTACTTGTATGAATTATAGGAATACTAGCTACTTTTTTCCTTTAATGGATGAATACCACTCGGAGCAAGAGAATTCGTAATATATATCCTTTAATTCGACTTTAGAAATACTACCAATTCGAATTTACACCATATACTGGTAGTTGATCTCGATGTTACTTTTCCTCTTTCAATTCTTTTTTTTTCCCTAAAACGACAACAAAAATCTACAAAACAGCTGCTCGCAATTGATAAAAACTTAAAATGCACGGAACAAGCATTCATGATCAGCTCGCCCCATGTATAAATAGACATGCTCCACAAGTTAAATTCTCTCACCCCCTCGTACTTAAGCATCATAGAGAGATTACACATATAGCAAAATTTGCAGAAGGATTTGGTTAAAAATCTGCAGAGGAAATTCCAAGGCACGAACTGATGATTGAAGCGCGAGTGGGTTACGTACTTTAAATGAGTACAACATATTTGCTATATATGTTTCCATTATAATCACGTATGTTTTGATGAACAAATTAATAAAGAAATATTCCACACGCCTCAAGATGATGTTGAAACATTGTCTGGAAGATGACTTAATTAATTAAGATTCGGATTAATTATGTTGCTTGAGTAGAATAAAGTGCAGAAATTAAAATAGACACGCAATATGGTATCGCAGTTCGGTGCACACACCTACTCTGCGAGGCCACGCCCAGACAATAAACAGTTTCACTATACTTCAAGAATTACAACACTGACGGACTTATTAACTCAAGGACTCCCTCCTAGACTATGACGCTGCTGTGATGAAATCGCACAATGACTCTGTTTAGCGTACACCACACGTCTTCTAAACTGCACGGTGAACTCCCTTCGACCGACAAAGCTTCCTCCCAAAAGCAACAAATCCTTTTCCCGAAGGACGATCTCAATAGCGCACTAGGCTCACAAAAACTCACAGACTCTTTTATGAAAATATTCTATATAACTCATCCTCTCTCAAGCTAAAACCAAAGCCTTTAATAAGATTTTCAAAAGATCACGAGAATTTGGTTTAAAAACTAAAACACCAATTCTCTTATCTTTTTCCAAAATCTTCACCAATATAATATCCACAATCGCTTAGTTATTGGCTTCATATATATAACCTCACGTCAATCCAAAAAGCCAATATATATATATATATATATATATATATATATCCGAAAGATAATGCCTTTAAAGTATATATCGTAGTGACCCAATTGAAACAAATCAATGCACATTCGGATAATACATTTCCTTTTTAAATCCGAATCACTCCTTTAAAATAACAACTTAATCTCCACATTATCTCTTTCTAGAATCCCATTTAAATTCAAATAACCAATGCCTTATCTTTATATCTTTATCTCTCCAAATCTCAACCAATGTCTTATCTTCGTTTGACCAAGCTTTTATCTTTATCTCTTCAAATCTCAACTCAACGAAATCTGCAACTTTAACTTCAAATCTGATTTGAATTCTTCTTCTGCAATCTGAAATCTTCTTGAACCTATTTTTAAATTTTTACAAGATTGCCAATAAATTATCAACTAATAAAAATACCTAACATATATATATATATATAGTAACTAAATTAGAGGGGGAAAATAATTAGTTACGAATATAATCCTAAGCAAGGCACGGCTTTTTCAGTCGTTTACACTAGAAAAATGATCTAGTAATAAGTAGCACGTAAGTCATCCGCTGTAGGAAAATGCCTCCTAAGCAACCGTTTAATTTATCCAAAATGAAGAGAGTTTCGTCAATAGATCCTGCAACATTATCAGCTATCGAAAAGACTCTATTTTTAGCCGTTAAGTACATAGTAAAAAACTTTCTATGCTGCATGTTTGTTTCTTCTGTGTGTGTTTTTTTTAATCTTATGTGATCTTAGTTGATTCAACGATTAAAAACTAACTCTACTAATAGATAGGCCCTATCAGAAAAACTCTCAAAAAAGAAAAGAACGAAAAAGTTTTAAAAACATGAACAAGAGAATTTGACGTACAACGGTACAAGTAACTTAAAGGTGATAAGATGCAGATAGAAATTACATATATAAATGTGTATATATATATATATATATTTATTTTCAATAGTTATGTTTCTATCGGTGATTATTATTAAATATGAAAATTTAATGACGTGACATTATAAGAATCCAATTTCTTTAATTGTCATTACTTTTTTTGGTCAACTATTTAATTTATTACACTCGTCAGATCAACATCTTACGGTTAAAATAACAATACATATTGATTAGTAAATATTCAAATAACCACTAAAACCACACTCATATATATATATATATATATTTGTTTTTGAAGAAGAAGAATTTAAAAATATTAGGCGTATAGATATATAGCACTGAAATGAAATTTTCTTAACAAAGTGCCGTAGTTTATGCATATTGCTGATGGAGTCTAGGCATGGCCACTTATCTAAGTTAACCCTTTGTTTGGTATAAATTGGTTAAGAAGCATATAATTAATGGGTGAAAAAAATCGCAATCCGTTTTTTGGTAAAAAAGACGAATAAAATAGAGGAAAATCATTATGAAAAAAGTAATTAGTGAGTCCCACCATCTATATTTAGTGATTTGAGTAGAAAGTAATACCATTTTACGGGCATAACAATTAAACTAATCATAGAATGTATAAGATGATACCTCAACAACAAAAAGTCGATAGGCAAAAAATAATTCATTTAAGTGGTGAACGTTGAAACAAAATTAGAACATTAATTCTTTGAAAGACACCTCGTAACAACTAACAACTATATGTCATGAAATCTTTTCATGATAAGATCTATATAATTCGAAAAGACAGAAATCTATAAGCCTATTTTGTCATTGAGAATATATATGTTAATCAATCATGTACTTAAACAAATAAGCATCTAGACAAGATTTTATTTTTCGAATATGATATATCATATTACCTTTTTTAATCACATTCGATTCCTTCAAAAATAATTAAAAAAGAACGGGTGTACGTAGAGACCCTGTTGAAAGCGATATTCTGTCGGAAATTTGGAAAGTTACTCAATGCATATTCATGAGCTCCCTCATGTATAAATAGACATAACAGGCAAGCAAGCTTGATCACTTCTCTCTCAAATAAAGTATTATTATATAGAGACACATATCGCAGAGATTAATTAGGGATGACGAAGATTAATAGTGTTAATTTCGTTTTGGCACTCGTTGCTTTGGCTATGGCAACTTACATTGCATGTGCCTACGACCCTGGCCCTCTCCAGGACTTCTGTGTAGCAATTGATGACCCTAAACATGTTTGTAAGTGTTATCGTTCCATATTTATCTCTTTATTTTATTCTAGTTCCTTGCCAACGGTCACACTAATTTATTCATTTCTACTCGTGGAAGAAAAAGTGGATAGTTTTAATTTTCTTACTTTTATTTTATTTTATGTTTAAGCAATATATATATATATATAAACATATATTAATCGTAACTGAATATGTTTAGTGATATAATTATAAGCAAATGTAAATGTAGGTGCAATAAATGATAACAGAATAAGTTATATTTTTATGGATGTTGATGTTTTATTTCTTATTTTTTCAGAAAACAATATTGACACGAATTAAGTACCAATTATAATTTATATCTATTTTTTTTTTATTAATTTTTTTAATATCATGATGTATAAATATTTCAGTATTTCATAAATAGAATCCGGTGGATATCGTCTAGTACCACGAACATAAGAAAAGCAAGAGAAGAACATTAAAGCATAAGTATATTATATCCTCTAAGAACAGACTAATACGATTAATTATTTCATGACTTTTGATATAATTTCCAGTAGTTTTCATTCTTGGTTTCTCTAACTACTGTAAATTCAATTAATCATTTCATATGATCAGTGTTTGTGAACGGGAAATTCTGCAAGAATCCTGAGCTGGTGAAGGCAGAGGACTTCTTCTTCTCAGGGCTAAACATCCCCAGAGACACAAACAACGCCGTTGGCTCCAACGTAACCATGGTGAATGTCGACAACATTCCGGGGCTCAACACTCTCGGCGTGTCACTGGCGCGCATCGACTACGCGCCTTACGGGCAGAACCCGCCTCACACCCACCCGCGCAGCACCGAAATCCTGTTCGTCGCCGAGGGCACGCTCTACGTCGGTTTCGTTTCGTCGAATCAAGACGGAAACCGCCTGTTTACGAAGATTCTTCACAAGGGAGACGTTTATGTGTTCCCGATTGGGATGATTCACTTTCAGTTCAACATTGGAAAGTACCCGGCCGTGGCCTTCGTCGGTTTCGGCAGCCAATTCGCAGGAACCATCACCATCGCTGACACCGTGTTCGGGTCCCACCCTCCCATCAACCCTGAGGTCCTTGCTAAGGCGTTCATGTTGGACAAGGATGTGGTTGAAAAGCTTCAGAAGAAGTTTGGTCCATGAGCTGATCGTGATCATAGCCGGCCCACCTGATTTGCTGAGTACTATTGATATCAATGTCATGTTTCTGACGATATAATTACGTGCATGCTTTTTAATAACAGTTATTTACATCATGTAACGATCAATGACTTTGTTCATGACTAAATAAACATGAGAATGGTATTTCACATATTTATATTTGGTATTCCGGGTTAGCTAATTAAATATATCCCTCTTTACGTCCACTCAGATAATTTGTTTTTAAACCAAAAAAAAATCCTTTTATTATTAAGAAAGAAAAGAAAAGAAGAAAGGTCATACAAACATATATAAGCCAGTGAGAATATATATATCATTGTTTGTCCCAGTTGGAATGCATGATTTACTTCCATTTTAGCGTGGGACATAGCCCAATGAACTAGAATGAGAAATGCAAAAGTCATGACTTGTGCACCTAGAAGAATCATTCAATTAATATAATTTTATTAATTTTATGTTTATCATGAAACAACAACTATAAAAGAGAGCACAAGATTTGGAAATAAATTAATGTGTTTACAAGAACCAAGTTGCAATTAACCACATGAAAATTTTTCTTTTTTATTGTAAATAAAAATTGTGAGTTCTTGTTTCTTTTAATTAATTTTCTTAATTATTTATTTTCACACAATTTTTTAGATTAGTCCCACATCACTCAAGCATTAAGAGCAAGGGTCTTTAGTCCTTATAAAAAGGACTCATGCTATCATTCAAAGATGGGAGACTCAACACTTTCTATACAAAATATATTGTAGTTTTTATGTTAGCAAATGTAATAATCCGTTATAGATTGGATTAGATCGGCAATCTAACAAATTGTTAACGGATCGAATTGCAAATTGATTCTTAGTCCGCATAATCTGATCCACGAAAACCCCTATCACCTGGGGGTGAGTACCCATAAAAGAAAAAAGTAATGCAGAGTACCCATTGAGCTTTTTGAGGTAGAGATCTAATTAAGCCCCGGGACAGACGTTTGAAGTTTGTGTCATTTCTTCATGATATCCCAGTTAGAATGACAACGGCATGAGGAAACAATAAGAATCTAAAAAACGTCATCGACGTGAAAACGAGAATGATCTCAAAATGACATTTACATTAGAAACAACAACGTGGAATATTTATGAAACGATAATCAACTAACAAAAAATGACAATAAAAGGTAAACCGAGAACAACATGAGTACAACATATTTTCTATATATGTTTCCATTATAATCACGTATGTTTTGATGAACAAATTAATAAAGAAATATTCCACACGCCTTAAGTAGATGCATACAATGTGAGTATTGCATATTCTTCTTATGAAAAAAAAAAAAAGGCCAAAAGAGTCAATAATTACTGTTATTGATTCAAATGAGTGAAGTATAGAGGTGAATGAATTACTTCTGCTATTAACGCAGAAATCTTTTTGTATTAAGAATAAGAAAGCAAGCTAGATCATGAACAAGGCATTTTCTGTGACTGAAGAAGGGATAATGACGAGAGAGATCAGGCAATAAGTAAATTTAAAAAAAAATTGCATTACGGCAGCGCTACCAATATATACATAACCAATAACCATTTTCTGTAAATATGATTGTGGTATTTTTTATTTTCTAACATGAAATAAATAGCAAAACACTAGATCAAAGTAATTACAAAAAACTAGGAACCAAAAAAAAAAAGACAGAGAGAGAGAGAGTGAGAAAGAGAGAGAGAGAGAGCCCAAACTCTTAATTTTCTAAACAAATATTTTATTATTTATAATGTCATTGATGTTTAATATTCCTCTGCTATTATAAACTGGTTTGGGGACGAAACGTTATATAATAATGATGGTGAAAGTGGTTATTTTCCTTTAATTGATGGGTGAAATTATCGTGATACTATTTGGTAGAAATTACCAAAAAAAAAAAAAGGAGGAAACCTTTGCTATAAGAAGTACTTAGTGAGTGCTACCGTCTGTCTAATTTAGCCGGGGAAAAATAAAAAAGAAAGAAAGAAAGAAACAGGAAAGAGTAACTTCCCTCGGTCCGTCGAGTCTGTTAGAACCGGTTATGTGCTTTTACCGTGTTTTTTTATAAAATTGATTAACGATTACCAAAGCAAAACACAAAAGCAGAGTAAATACCACACAACGATTAAACATGGTTCAGTCAAACCGACCTACATCCACGAGGCCACGCCCAGACATCAAGCAATCCACTAATGGGTACAAAGTTACAGACACCAATCGGACTTAACCAACCCAAGACTCCCTCTTGACTATCGACGCCGATGTGTCTAACACCCTAAGTGGCTAGCTTGGCGAGCACCACTCGTCTTCAAACGCCTTCTCCCGAAAGCTCACAAAATCTTCTCTCAAAGAACAAAATCGATGAATGCTATGTCTCTTCAACTTGTGCACTCCGTACTTTATCAGAATTGCAGTCCATCAGTAGATTCCTCGTGCAGCAACCTTTTATAATCTAATCTTAATTTAAAATTAGAATTTGTCTCAGAATCTGTAGTTACATATAAGACAGTTATCAGTTTAAAATTCAAAGCACGTAATCTGCTTCGCATATTCCAGTTTCAGTTTCCTTGACCCAGATTCTCAGCACTCCAATCTCTTTTTAGCTGATATCTTGATCTTCAAAACAAATTCATCATGAAATACGGTTTTGAATAAACCTCTTATTCAAACTAAAACAAAATCTATAACAGATATTTGTTTCAATTTCAAATCCTGGTTTAAATCAAAATAGCAACACAATCTTGATCTTCTCCACGAAATCCTCAGAGCCTTATCTTAATTCAAATCGGTGAGGCTGATTTCTTCTATTTGAATGAACCCAAAAGCTGATCTTCTTCTATTCGAACGAACCCAACGAATTCAAGAAACTAACTCCAGATTTTGTCAAAACGCACAGCATTACTTAAGGAACCAAACGACTCAAACAAAAGTTGTACAACACTTCTGCAGCAACTAATATACTACTTTTAAAACGTAAGTTTTTCTTGACACTTTCAAAATAAACAATCCAAACATGAAGCCCAACTAAGCCAACCAAAGCCCAAAACATAGAAAGAGAGCTAGAGCCAAAATGACTCACACAACTCAACAATCTCCCCCTTTGGCTTAGTTTGGCAAAGTTACACAACTATACCCAAGAGTACTCAAAGCAAAGAAAGTGTTCAAGAAAATTACTAACTAATTAACCACGAAGAAACACATTATTCTCCCCCTAAGTTTGGCAAACAAAAAGCCAAAGTCCAAAATAGAACAGAAACTATTGGAATCGAAAATTACAAACTGAAGAACAGATCAAACCAGAGGATCAACAGCCGAGGAAGAGGGCACAGGTGATGAGGAAAGAAGTTGTGCCATTTGACTCCGCGTATCAGATTTTCTAACCCAAATTTTTCTTGTTTTTCTATCATTAGGTGGATAAAACTGCATTCCTCTATTCAAGGCATTTTGATACTTATAACACCAAGGTCTTATGTGTCCAGGTTTGTGGCAGTAATGATAGATAGGAACAAAATGCTTCTGCTTGCGTTTTGTAGCTACAGAATTTGTGACAGATTTCATACCTGACCGTACCTTAGTATTCTGCTCATGGCTGACATCTGACTTATTTGTGGCCTTTACGAATGCCAATTTTGTACCAGAACTCTCACTAATGTAACCAAGACCAGTGTGATTGCTACTTGTTCTTTGTTGAGATAAGAGATGGTCCAATTTAGTCGTTCCAGAGTTCAGCAACCTTAGGTTTCTTTGAGTTCGCTCTAACTCCAGTCTTGTTTCTTCAAGATCCCTTTTATTCTTTGCAGCCTCAGACTCATATTTGGTCAATATGGCCTGGAGTTCTTCCTTTTCCTTGTTAAGGCTTTTAACCTGCTCTTCTAAGGAAATATTGACCTTGCAAACCACTGTCCACTTGGAATACATTTTTTCATATGCTTTCTGGACCTCTTCAGTATCAATGTCTTCCTCCTCACTGTCTGTATCAGTATCAGATTCAAATTCTGTGAAAACCTCCTTCATGCTTATTTATGTACCTACAGATTCTGGTACATATGCATCCTTGCTGGTGGTTCTTCCGTCTGAAAGGATTGTAGTCACGTTGAATGCAACAACATTACTGCTGTGCTCTTCATCCTCATCTTGACTTGCATTGGAACTTTCATCATCACTCCATGTGGACTTCATGGCCTTATTCTTCTTTTTCTTCAAGGTGTTTGCACACTCCGCTTGTATATGACCATATCCATCACACTCTCTGCATTGAATTCCTCTTCCCTTCTTATCTGAGTCAGTTTGCTTTGAACCCTGAGAATTAAATCTCGGCTTCCCAGTCTTAGAGAAATCTTTGAAATTTCCCTTCTTTTTCATCATCTTCTTCAAAATCTTCTTGAAGTTTTTTGTGAGACGTGCCAGCGATTCTTCTAGTTCTCCTTTATCTTCAGATTCCTCTTGATTGCTCTGTGATTCTACTCCAGATTGAAAAGCCATTCCTTTCTCCTTCTTGTCCTTCTTAAATTTCAATTCGAAAGTACGAAGAGAACCCATGAGTTCATCAAGTTTCATTGAGTCAACATCCTTAGCCTCTTCTATAGCAGCAACCTTGTAGGCAAACCTCTCAGGTAGTGATCTAAGAGTCTTTCTTACCAGTTTTGCATCCGAATACTTCTCTCCAAGAGCAAAAGATTCATAAGCAATGTCACACAATTTTGAATTAAAATTGGCAATGCACTCATCCTCATGCATTTTTAATTCTTCAAACCTGGTGGTAAGAATTTGAAGTTAAGAGACCTTCACAGTAGTTGTGCCTTCATGAGCAATTTGAAGTATCTCCCACGCCTCTTTGGCCGATTCACATGTAGAAATCAGTTTGAACTGATTCACATCTACAGCATTAAAAACAACATTAAGTGCTTTCGAGTTGTAATTCGCTAGGCGATCTTCATCTGTTGACCACGTCTCTTCTAGTTTCAAAGTGACATTGCCGCTGTTGTCTGTTGTTGTCGGATGCCTCCATCCGGTCAATATCGACCTCCAAGCTCGTTCATCAATGGCTTTAATGAAAGCTCTCATTCTGGCCTTCCAATACGAATAATTGGATTCATCCAAGAGTGGTGGCTTTGACACGGAACCTCCTTCACGCAGCGAATACATTGCTTTAGACGAGCATCAACCGGTTATGCCAAGATCTCACAAACACAATAGTTTGTGACCTGCTCTGATACCAATTGTTAGAACCGGTTATGTGCTTTTACCGTGTTTTCTTATAAAATTGATTAAGGATTACCAAAGCAAAACACAAAAGTAGAGTAAATACCACACAACGATTAAACGTGGTTCAGTCAAACCGACCTACATCCACGGGGTCACACCCAGACATCAAGCAATCCACTAATAGGTACAAAGTTACAGACACCAATCAGACTTACCAACCTAAGACTCCCTCTTGACTATCGACGCCGCTGTGTCTAACACCCTAAGTGGCTAGCTTGGCAAGCACCACTCGTCTTCAAACGCCTTCTCCCGAAAGCTCACAAAATCTTCTCTCAAAGAACAAAATCGATGAACGCTATATCTCTTCAACTTGTGCACTCCGTACTTTATCAGAACTGCAGTCCATCAGTAGATTCCTCATGCAGCAACCTTTTATAAACTGATCTTAATTCAAAATTAGAATCTGTCTCAGAATCTGTAGTTACAGATAAGACAGTTATCAGTTTAAAATTCAAAGCACGTAATCTGCTTCGCATATTCCAGTTTCAGTTTCCTTGACCCAGATTCTCAGCACTCCAATCACTTTTTAGATGATATCTTGATCTTCAAAACAAATTCATCATGAAATACAGTTTTGAATAAACCTCTTATTCAAACTAAAACAAAATCTATAACAGATATTTGTTTCAATTTCAAATCCTGGTTTAAATCAAAATAGCAACACAATCTTGATCTTCTCCACGAAATCCTCAGAGCCTTATCTTAATTCAAAACGGTGAGGCTGATTTCTTCTATTTGAATGAACCCAAAAGCTGATCTTCTTCAATTCGAATGAACCCAACGAATTCGAGAAACTAACTCCAGATTTTGTCAAAGCGCACAGCATTACTTAAGGAACCAAACGACTCAAACAAAAGTTGTACGACACTTCTGCAGCAACTAATATACTACTTTCAAAACGTAAGTTTTTCTTAACACTTTCAAAATAAACAATCCAAACATAAAGCCCAACTAAGCCAACCAAAGCTCAAAACATAAAAAGAGAGCCAGAGCCAAAACGACTCACACAACTCAACAAGTCATTTGAGTAGATTCGTCAAAAAAAAAAAAAAAAAAAAAAAAAAAAAAAAAAAAAAACCATTTGAGAGAAGTAATAATTTTTTAAGGCACAATAATAAGACTAATCGTCCGACATCTATCATAATCAGATTATGCCTCAACCGAAAGAAAAAAGTTCAAGTAGAATTTCATTGTAATTTTCGCGTTAAAACTTTCTGGGAAAAGCACATCGTAACAGCCAGTCCTCACGAAATTTTTGCACAAAGTCACAATTTGGAAAGACGAAAGTCTTTAAGGTAGCTTTTTTTCATTGTAATTTATTTATGGAAATAGGCAAAATTAGCAAGGAAGCTTTTCGCAGAAAATTAATTAGGCATAATTAAAACGACAGTGAATGTTTATTCACTGTTGACTTCTTACAAAACTAATGCGATTCGCTAGACAGAAGTTTCCGCCCATTTAATAAGTAGACCTTGCTCTGCAATATAATGACATATTTATTATTTATAATTTTCACGTATATATTTGCATGGCTAGCTAAATAAAGAATAAGCATATATATACGTACTCATCATTACTTATTGATGAAGCTAGCGGGAATTCTTATTAGGTAAATACTTCCTTTTCCTTCTCTCACTGATCTAGATCATATTAATTTCTTCTAAACTGGTTATAAAAAGCTAGTCTAGCCGGCGCTACAAATGAATCTCCCATGTGATTTTTTTTTTTTAATGCAATATGAATCTCCTGCGCACGCAATATATCTTATGCTCAAGAAAATGGCCGGCCACAAAATTACAAATTTGGAGAGTACTCCTGATTAGAAATTGTTATACTCTAGTCCAATCGAGGAGAATCATGAGGATTTTTTTTTTTTTTTGTTTAAAGATGATCATTAGGTATATTTAAAGAAGAAATAAAAAAAATCCTGAAACATGATTAGTTTAAGTTTCCATCCGACATGTTTAAATGAGGAGAACTTGAGAAGCAAATTTAGAACTCTACTGTAGGGACAATTATATTCTGTTCTTCTAATTTGGGTTATATATGATACTATTGAGACAAAACCCTATCACTTATAAAATAGTGGGTCCTATTAAGTTGGGTTCTACCTATAAATTTAGCGGGACCCATCTTTTATGAGTAGCGGGATTTTAACACTGTCGATCTGAATATGATCAGTTAGTGCTTTACGATACAGGCACAGCCTATTTAACGACTGAGGACAGCAAGAATGCAAGTTAAAATTTGAAGAGACTGGGAAATAAAAAATGTTGATAACAAAAAGCAAGCAAAAGGAAGAAGAATCAAGAAGGTGATGTATTTATCTGTGCTATATATGATTAATTACTAGTTGAAAGCACGCGTTATTTGTGTGTATCCGACTTGTTATATTTTTTGAATAAAAAGATTTAAATTTTTTTTCAAAAATAAAATTTCTTATTGACTTATTATTCCTATAGGAGTTTAGTTTAGTAAATAAAAAATAAAAAAAAATTAAGCAAGAGTATATTTAAAAGAAAAATAAAGTTTTTAGTGGAGTATATTAGAAGGTAAGTTTATGGGGTACATATGAAAAAATAGTATTTGAGAGGGTTATAAAGAAAAATATTTAGGTAGGAACACATTTGAGAAGATTTAATTTTAATAAAGCAATTGGAAAAAAAATATTTATAAGGGTCATATTTCGGGGAAAAAATTGAGTAGAGAATCATCAAAATTAAAAAAAAAAAAAAAAAAAAAAAAAAAAAAAAAAAAAAAAAACAAAAAAACAAAAAACTGTTGCCATGTATCAAAAAGAAGGAGAAGCCTTCTTGTGATACCACATGTCAAAAAAAAAAAAAAAAAAAAAAAAAGCTTTTTGGTTGTTTATGTATGTTAAGATAAAAAAGGAAGAAAGTGGTTGGGTTGATGGGGATAGTCTATTTATGAATTAATGTCATAACATGTTATTATTTATGGGTAGGTACTATATAATGTGGCGTTTAATTAGGATATGTCTAAGTTCAATTAGAGATTTAGTTAATTTTTGGTTCCAAGCAAAATTAAAAGAAAATAATCCACTACCAGAAATTAATATTGACGGCACACTATATGTAGTGAAATAAAATTCAGAAGTAGGATGAAACCCAAGCAATGCACCTCCAGCAGTGTCCCTGTGCCCTCTTCTCTATTTTTAATAATTAACGTTCTAGCCCTCTTTTGACAGTTGCCGTCTTTGTGCCCACATGCCCTCTTTCTTCATCTTCCTGACGATTGTTGTCCCTTTCCTGCATCTTTGAGTTCTTAATAATTGTCGTCCCTAGGCAACTATTTTTATGTCTTTATTTATTTAAAAAATCCAAAAATAAAAAGAGAAAGAAGATTGGACTCCTATAGGAGTTCCATCTTGCAAAGGCATATTAGGAAAAGTATCTTTATTAATAGTTTTGTATTTTTCATATTAGGATGCTTCTTGATTTTAACTTTAGATAACTTACTTAATTATGTATTTTGTAATGTTTAATATGGAGCTACATTCATAGTACTCCTTATTAGGAAATTTCTTCTCTTTCTATAGTTCGTGAATGTAGGCACATTACCAACAAGTTAAATCTATTTCTCTTTCTCTTCTTTATTTTATTTTCTTATTATAATTATTATGACATATATCCAACAAGAGCAAATATTCTCCCATTATGATTCCTCTCCCCTAGAGGTATGTGATTAAAATAACCAACCAACCTTATCCAATCGTTCAGCCTCTACTTTGTTTTAAGGCCTCTTATGTTTTCCTTTTTAATTAAAATTTATCAACATAAAGTATTTTGGATGAGCCCATAGAGATCTGCTACATCCTCCACGGCCGGCGCCGTCTCACAAGAAGATTTTGATTCATTCTCAGTCTTATGTCATGTCTTTATTTGTTTGATCAGAATAAATAATTGTACAATTAATTAAAAGAGGAATTGATGTGACGTTAAAAATTTGTCGTTTTCTTGTTGGAGAAAAAGTATTTATATAAGAAACTAATTTAAACTATTTAATGACTTTGT
The DNA here is from genome assembly GCF_000414095.1 of Morus notabilis. Lineage (NCBI taxonomy): Eukaryota > Viridiplantae > Streptophyta > Magnoliopsida > Rosales > Moraceae > Morus > Morus notabilis. The sequence continues at coordinate 202,079 of NW_010365449.1, forward strand.
CCATGTTCCATAGATAAGGCGTTCTTTTAATCTTATCGGTATTTGACTAAAAACGCTAATTGATACAGGGAAAATTTTCCAAGATTTTTACACAAATGCATCCTATATTTTTGTTGATTGGTACGACCCTCGTGCATTTTTTTTTAAATTTTACACTTCGAATCCAATAATTAACGTCCATTAATTGAAGTCTACTATTGCATATTGGACTATATTATCAAGGATTATAAAATTTAGAGTCCTAAATACCAAAATCATATTGAAAGTTTGACATGCAACTTTCTCTTAATTTATACTCGATGTAGCCTTTGAATAGTGTCATGTTTTTTTAGGTTAGCAATCCGGGTAGCGACACGACAACACGATTCGAAACATGCACGAAGTTAGAGGATTTGGGTTTATTATAAATGGGTTTGGGTCATAATTGAGTTGATACGATTAACACGATTAATAAATAGATTAGGTTAGGGTTGACCTCCTAACACGAATTGACACGATTAACTATATGTGTCATTGCAATCTAATAATATGTGATATAACATGAAAGTTTATATGACATATTAAATACAAATAATGTGAATTTTTATATTTGTAGGTAAAATTCATTCATTTTTCTTAAAGAAAAAGATAAATTGACCAATAAACATGTTAAACATGTCTTGATCGTGTTAAATAAGTTATTATTATATTAGTTATTTATTCAATATATTACTTTAAATGGGTTATACGGGTTTACACGATTAACACGATTAATAAATGGGTCGTCTTTGGGTTGATATTTTTGACACGTTTAATAAACAGGTTGTGTTTGGGTTAATATTTTTTGACACTATTAATAAATGAGTTGACACAAATATGACCCACTAACACGAATTGTCACTCTTATGTTTTTTGTGGCAATGACGTCGAGTCACTTGGCACTTTCTGGCTGCGGCAGTACTACACTACAATTTACGCCATTGTAAAGCTACAACCTAGTAGAAGACACTACCGCACAAAGATATTCATATAAATATTTAAAAAAAAAACTTTGTGTCCCGATGTGAATTTATCTCTATAGACATAAAGAAGTGAGCCCCACACAGTGGGACTCACGTGGACCCTACAAGTGGAACCTACTTTTATGTCTGATGAGGATAAATTCTCATCAAGACACATAGGAGTGCTTAATATTTTTTGAATGTGACACTTTTTCTCTCCGCCCTCCAACTAAACCGTCGTAAAAGATTGTAATCGTGTATTAACCAGTAAAGGATATATTATATGACATTCTAGTGTGCTTTACCAAGAAAAATAAAATGTCACAATAAAAGCTTTTTAGCGCCTATATATATCTTGGTTTTCATAATAAGCCAACTAGAAATTCAAACATATCCTGATTTTTTCTCTCTTTTTCAAAAATGATATCTACTAATTCCGTATGCACGTATATGTAATATATGTGTGTGTGTGTGTGTGTATATATATATATATATATATGTATCTGCAATTGTATGTAAGGTGACCAAATTTATTTCCTCAACATTAATATATATGAAATAGAAATATTATGAGATTATCATTCCAATAACGGCCAACTAATTGCTAACTCAATTTCCCTTGAATCTCTCAACAATCCTTCAGACGCAGAATACGGTAGATATATACACCGTTCAATTAATTAATTGCAACTATTCTATAGTTATATATAATTATAATAATAATTCCTCTAGTGGATATATATTTCGCAAGATCCGCGAAAAGTATGGCAAGTACTGTATATTGACAAAACGAAACGCAATATTATGATAATAACTACGTAAAAAAAAAAAAATGATGGAATTTTACCACGCGGATATTAAAAATTAAATATGACCACTTTCATTATAGTTCATTGCTGGAAACCAAGCACTGCGGTCTTAAATAAGTATATCTCTATGTATGTAGTGGTGTTTTTGCTAATGAAATATGTATGTAGTGGTTGAAGTCCGGTATTTCCTCTAGTACATATCTAATGAAACTCGACAACCACTAAGTAAATATCTTCTAACTAGTCCTTATCTTTTATAAGATTACACTACACTAGCTCAGTGAGTTCCATCTATAAATAGTCGTATTCTAGTGCAAAGATTTCTTATCCCTGATCATTAATCAATATATATATATATATATATATAGATATATATTTATATATAACATCTTAAATATCACCCTAGAGATATCTAGCAAATTAGCATATCAAGAACATATGAAGGGCATTCATTTCCTACTCATATTTATCATATTGGCTTTGGCAAATTTCATTGCCTCAGCCGATGACCCAAGCCCTCTTCAAGACTTCTGCGTAGCAATAGACGACCCTAAAAGCGCATGTACGTACATTGTTTGCTTTTCGGTTTTCTTGAAATGCTTGTACGTTTGTTTAAATAAAACATTGGTGTAGCCGAAAAGTATTTTCAATGAGGTTGCTATAAAAGAAAAGCTGTTAATAATATTCCTTAAGAAAATATATTTCAATGATTTAGTGGGAGCACGGTTATAATTTTTCTTACAAAAGTTGGGGCAAAACAGAAATTTTATACAAAAATCAAGAGTAAAAGTTACAATTCTAAAATGTGAGTGGGGCACTCACATGAACGCGCAATTCTCTTAGATAATATTTCATAATGTTGACTAGAATCACGTATGTGATACAAACTTATTTGATGAATAATTATGACTGGAAAATTAATGTTTTTCTTAATTCAAGCAGTGTTTGTGAATGGGAAATTCTGCAAGAACCCAAATCTTGCCAATGCAGAGGATTTCTCCACTTCCGGACTTGACATTGCTGGGAACACAATAAACGCAGTTGGATCCAATGTGACCGATGTAAATATTGACAGAATTCCAGGGCTCAACACTCTTGGGGTATCATTGACTCGCATTGACTTTGCACCACATGGCCAAAACCCACCTCACACTCACCCCCGTGCCTCCGAAATCCTCGCTGTTGCGACGGGAAAACTATTGGTCGGTTTTGTGTCGTCGAATCAAGACGGAAACCGCCTTTTTACAAAGATCTTAAACCAAGGAGATGTGTTTGTGTTCCCAATTGGTTTGATTCACTTCCAGTTCAATCTAGGACTTACGCCAGCACTTGCGTTTGCTGGTCTAAGCAGCCAAAACCCGGGAACTATTACAATTGCAAACGCAGTGTTTGGATCTAAGCCTCCAATTAACCCTGATTTCCTAGCCAAATCCTTCCAAGTGGACACGAGTATTATCAACTTTCTTCAAAAGCAATTCGGGAGTAACACAAGCTAGAGATATTTCAGTTCTTAATGACGTTTGCGACATATGTGTGTGTGTGTGTGTATTTGCTGTTTGGAATAAATAGAATGGTCATGTGATGAAGTGGCACTTTCCTAATTGTGGGATATTTCACTTCTCTAATGTAGTGTATTTTCCACTTTGTACTTGCTTGGTGATATACAAAACTGAATAAAACTAAAACTTAGTGTGAAGTATATGTATAACTAAGCATGCATCCGATGATAAATCAAACATGAATAAAATCTCTAGATTACCTATGTTTATATTCATGATCATAAATGCACCTAATTATAATTCTAGCAATCAGATTTTGATTAATTTTCATCTACTAAAAAGAAGTTGATCATTAATGAAGCATTACTTCCACATTTTATAAGTAAATTAAAGTTTCCACGAAAAAAAAGGGGAAAAAAAAAAAGAATGAACAAAAAATTATTAGAAAAATACAGGCATCGATTATCTGCCCAAAAACTACTCATTATTTTGAAATGAATTTACCCTTTTAACATTACCAAGGCTTACGAAACTGCAACATACATGATATCATTTCTCATATTGTTGTCAAATGGCACGCTCTTAGCTTTTTACCCTTTTTTATGAGTACTACTACTTATCCGGATGGGATATAGCCGCCCGCTACTCATCAAATATAATATACTTTATTAATAGTGTTCAAACAACAAGGTGCCTTTTCTTTTGATAAAAAGTACATTAAAATTAAAGGATACAATCATAATTAAAATCCTATATATTTTTTAAAAAATAGGTTTGTTAAATGGTTGGTAGAAAAAGATAAAAATATAGAATTAAAATGATTGGTGCATAGTTCCGCATATTAAAAAAAAAGTACTTATGTACTTTATTATTTGTTTAATGTAAATTGACGTTAGAAAGATGTAACAAATGGTTTGGATAACTAAAATTTTTAGTGCAATATATGTACAATATAAGTGTTGCATAGAATAAATGTTGTGTTACACTTTTCATTTATATATATATATATATATGTTATATAACAGACGTTCTAATCGGTAGGACAACAAACCCTACAGATGTTAATGACCAAAAATAATAAATCAACTAATCTTATCTTTCAATTTTGCCCATTTTTTCTCATCAGATTTTATTTTCTTTTATGAAAAATACTAACAAACTATAATCAAAATGCTAAATCACAATGACACTACATATGTCATTTTATAACATACTATGAGACCCATGTTGATCTTATAAAATTTCCATGATTAAAATAAGTATCAGCACTAATAGTTATTAGTGAACTCAAATTAATGATTAGTATCATACTAATGTTGGGTAGACTTTTGGATTTTTGCATAATTGAAAGCCTGACGACGTCGTGTCATATTCATCAAACATTAGCCATAAAAAAAAAAAAAAAAAATCATTCTTTACGTAACCATACATAATGCGCGTGTGTTAATATACCCACAAACACACAGAGGACAACAATAGCAAACATAATATTCTTAACAATCTTTGTCGCTCCTCCTTGGCCGGACAGATAAAGCTAGAAGACCTTGATTCCTTCTTGCCAGACTTGTTCCTTATATATTTTAGACTACTTCAATATTCCCTTTTGCAAAAGAAATTATTTTAGTACCTGTATATTTCTCATAATTATTACAATTATACCCAGTGTTTTTCTAATAATTTTATAATAATTACAAAAAAAAAAAAAAAAAAAAACACAAGCATGTACTAGAATAACTATTCCTATTCTTTTAAGAGAACTTGGCCGTATTTGCGAAAGTTCTTCAAATTGTTCTGTTTGAAAAAGTTTTAAGTTTAGTCTCATGACACCACTATTCTTTTAAGTTTTTTTTATTTTCTTTTTTATGCTTTTATTCCCTTTCCTCCTAATTGAGACAGGTTAGGGCATGTAGAGCTCCCATATAACCCAACAACTGTTAAGGACAAACAAACAATGACTTAGTTTATTATGATGCATTTATTAAATGATTATTATCTGAAACATATATCAATATATGTTAAGATAGCACGGCTTAATTAATGAGGCATCAAGTTATAACTAATTTCACTTACATGATAGGTGAAAACTGAAAACATTATAATTAATGATGTATAAAATTCTACATCTCCTGGAAGAGAAATAGAGATTTCATTGTAATATAGTTTGGTATGGAGAGGTTCTAACTTCTAAACTTGATCTTTATCATTCTATTCAGTTTTGTACCCGTTCCACAATTACCTCTTTTTTTTTTCATGTGGTGTTTAAATGTAAAGAATGGATTTATTGGTCGATTCATAGAACATAACCACTACTTTTTCTGAGAAAAAACACAACATATCCCTACTATACTAAATTATTTTGCTGGAACCTACTACTGAATTAATTGGTCTAATTACTTACTTTTACTTTATAATTAATGAGAAACTACAGCTATTTGATTTCAATCGGCTAACTAATTTTCCTTGTCATTTCAAATATAACGTGAACCCAGACAGTAAAAGTAATTAGTTTTTATCTTCATTTCAACAACTCTTGACATTCAGCGACACTAGCTAGCTAATACACGAAACAAAAGTTATTAAACGAAAATCAACGAATAAGGTTTTTTCTCTTAAAAGCAATTTACAGCGTTAGCTGTAAATTATTCAAGAGTTCTGGAAGCTCTATATGACTGTATATATGTATCCAACATTATGTATAATAAAATAAAAGGAGTGGTTGAAGACTGCAAGGTTGTATATATATCTATTGACATAATTAGGGCCAGCTAATTAAAACATCCTTAACTAAACATCAAACAATAAAAATATTGTACGTAAAAAGAATTGAATCGAATAAATATAACTTTAAAAAAAAAAGAATCTAATAAATTAACCTAAAATATTCTTCCATCATGGACATTTGTGGTACTCTGGTATATACACGCCAATAAGATTATTACTTGGGTTGTAATGCAAGAAAACTAATTAAATTGATACATAAATTAGATAGAAGATACTTAATTAGTTCGGTGCCATTGTCCAAGCAGGAGCTAATTAAATAAACACATCTATTTGTAGTGGTTGAAAAATATGGAAGCTAACTTCAAGTATAATATACATAATGTGACTATACATATAACCCCTAAATCAAAATTTACCAATTAGTCCTTAACTGCTTCACATGAAGGAACAAATACTAGACTGCTTCAAAGAGAACACCCATCTATAAATACAGGCAATCCAATGCAAGAACTTCTCAACCCACACCGTAGAAACCAAAATTTTAGAACATTATTCAAGTTAGGAAAGATGAATTCGGGTGCTCATTTCCTTCTCGCGGTTGCCATATTGGCTTTGGGAGCCTCCATTTCCTCAGCCTATGACCCAAGTCCTCTTCAAGACTTTTGTGTTGGAATAGATGACCCCAAAAAAGCCTGTACGTATACATCAAATTTTCATGTGGCAACTTCAATTTTTTTTATTATTTTTATTGCTCCTTTCACTTTTGTTATAAGTTTTATTAGAATATATATACTATTAATGTTTTATTAGAATATATATTATTGTTCGCTCGTATCTTATAGTTAAAATTCTCATTATGGACTGGTAGTTTGCATGGTATTATAGTATTTCATTTTTATAAAAAAAAAAAAAAAAAAAAAAATAGTATCAGAGCTGGAGATCTGGAGCTTACTCTTCATAATTGGTTCATTTTGAATACTTTGTTGTTGTCCGACCTCTTTGGGATGAGTTGGTAACTAACATGTATGACAATTTTTTTGATATTAACTGAAATTGTTTTTTGTCAAGCAGTGTTTGTGAATGGGAAGTTCTGCAAGGACCCTAAAATGGTCAATGCCAACGACTTCTCATTTTCGGGTCTCAACATTCCCGGAGACACCAACAACAAAGTTGGTTCCAACGTGACTAATGTGAACGTGGGCAAACTTCCAGGGCTCAACACTCTTGGCATACAATTGGTTCGAATCGACTTTGCACCATACGGCGAAAACCCGCCCCACACTCACCCTCGTGGCACCGAGATCCTCGTAGTCGTGGAGGGAACGCTCTACGTCGGTTTTGTGTCATCGAACGCAGATGGAAACCGCCTTTTCGCGAAGATTCTAAACAAGGGAGACGTGTTCGTTTTCCCAATTGGGATGATCCACTTCCAGTTCAATCCGGGACACTACCCAGCTGTGGCCTTTGCCGGTCTCAGCAGCCAAGATGCAGGAGTCATTACAATTGCTAACACCGTGTTTGGTTCAACTCCTCCTATTAATCCTGATATCCTTGCCAAGGCATTCCAACTGGACAGGAATCAGGTTGAGCTACTTCAGCAGAAGTTCAAGCCTAAAAATTAGAAAGAAAATTGAGTTATATATGGTTCGGCACGTGATCAAATAGTAGTGGATATATGTAGTAGTGTACGTTATATCATGTTTTCCTAATAATGTCTGCTACGTACTTGTGTTTTGTATGATTTACCTAAATAAGGAGGAAGGTCATATGCCTACTGCCTATACCTTTCTCCATTGTGGGATTTTGAGTACGGTCATGTGGGTTTTATTTTTTTCTTTTTAAGGAAATGCGTGTGTATTTTTATAATTTCTCTTTATTGGAATTTTGAAGTTTAATTAATTTGTGCTTCAGTATCTAAAGCAAATTCTCTCTCTCTCTCTCTCTCTCTCTAATTAACACAATATATGATAAATGACTCATTTGGGAGTCTGGGTCCCATTTGGAACGTATGATAGTCAAAAGTGAACAAGATATAATTCTACCAACAATTTGAGTCAGTCAATTTTCTCATCAAGTCATAAGTAAGATAAGATGTTCCATTTATTTATTTTTTATTATATAGCCAATTATCAAAATTGAGAGTAGAAACAGCTGAGGTTAGAAATTAAACTTTTAGCCTATGATTTTTTATTTTTTATTTTTTTGGGAAGTTGACCTCTGCAACAACCGCATATGGAGAACTGAACTGAGAACCCCATAAGGAGAAAAAAAAAAAAGAAAAAAAAAAAGAAAAAAAAAGAAGGCGCTTCACTGAAAATCCAAAAGCAGAACTGGCGGATCAAAGCCCCCCAAAATAGGCAAAATGAGAGGCATAGAACCAGTTGTGAAAGAGGGACAGAAGGAAGGGGAGATACTAACAATAGAAATTGGAATGTTGCTGTCTGCAGTTTTTTTTATTTATTTATTTATTTTTTTTCGTTTTCCGTTATGTTGTAGTTCTCAGTCCAGGTTTTTTGTCTTTCGAACTTTTTCCCCTTTATTGTCGTTTTCAGTTTTGTTCTCGTTTGAATCCATTGTCGTTTCCTTTTTATCTCGTTTTATTTATTACTTATTGTCCCAAGTAATTTTTTTCTAACCTAATTCACTGGTCTTCTATAGTCGTTTTTAATTGTGTTGTATCGTCGTTCCCAGTAATGATGCTGGCTCGACTGTTTTTATCGTTTGAATTTTTGTTGTCGTTCTCCAGTTTATTGTCGTTTAATTTTTTTAGTTTCAATTTCTCTATTTTTTATTTATTTTTTTGAGGTCATCAATTTCTCTAGTTTGACATCCATTAATGTTGTTTATTACAAAAGAACAAGGAAAATGGAATGAAGAATGGAAGGCACATTCTCATTACCTACGTTCATTACAACCAGGCATTATATAGCCTTTTAACTATTGACAACTCAGCAAAAGGAGAGCAGAGATGAGGAATAACGGAATAGCAAAGAATAACAGAAAAGCAAAAGAATAGCAATAACGAGGGAATCAATATTCTCGAGGTAACAGACTCTACTCTCGAGGTAACAAACTCCAATCAGCTATTCTAATATTTGTGTCATTGCAGTTCTTATGGTTGTTTTTCCACTTTTTATCGGCTAGTTTCCAATTTATTGTGTTCTCACAATCTCAGTAGTTTTTCTTTGTTTCGTATACTGTTACTTGTTTTCAGTTATAAAATGTCATTTTAATTTTGTCGTCGTTCGCAATGTTATTGTCTTTAAATTTTTTTTTCTTTTTCCCTTTATCACACTCGTTCACTGTCTATTGATGTACACCAGTTTATTGCAGTAATGCATTTCTGCCAGTTAAGATTTAATTCACATTTTCAGCTTATTATTATTTGCCTATCCATTGTCGTCTGTATTTTTTGTCTTTTAAGCGTCGTTTTCAGTTATAATTTCGTTTTGTATTATTATTATTACCACTAGTGCCCCTGACTTTTATATCATTCTCAATTTATCCCTTAAATTTTGAAAACTCTTATTTTGTTCATCAATTATGGATTAGTCTCATTTAAAAAAAAAAATTATGTATATAGTTACATTCTCATTTTTATGTATTATTTAAGTGTGCCCCAGTAATTTTAGCAATCAACATACAGATTTTTCTTATTTTCTGGTTACTTTTGATTTTAGGCTTTAATATTGATGCATTGGAATTGTTCTTTTTTTTTTCTTTTTTTTTTATCTTTGAAATGTCACTTTGGTTTTATATAATACTATAATTTTATCCTATTACATTCTATTTACTGTCATTATTTCTTCTTTTTTTCCTCTATAACTGGGTTTTGTCACTCTTTTTCTTGACGTTTGGTATTCTTTTTAGTTTTTTATATTTTATTTATCCATTTTCGTATGTAAACTGACTCTTTGAGTCTCTTTATTTATATTTATTTTTCTTTTTTCTCATGTTCTTTTTCTTTTGCAATGATCAATTATTGCTCTATAAAATATGCAATTTAATGTTATTCATAAAATGTTGTGAAGTTTTTTTTTTAATAGAAAATACTTTAACGTGTGGTCCCACTAAATTCAATTTAATGTTATATATATATGTGTGTGTGTGTGTGTGTGTGTATATTTGTCGTTCAGCTGTCGTCTACGTTGGACTCCATTGCATTGTCATTTTATTGTAATCTGCTATCATCTACGTTTGACATTGTTCATTGTCCTCTAGTCAAGTGTCTCTCGGGTTTGCTCTGTGACGAAGAGGAAAAGGGCAAGACTCTCACTGAAAACTGGAAAAAACCGCAGATTTTTGCGGTTTCAGTCATGTAAACGCTGATTAATGAATGAATATGATTATAGTGGGTTGTCATGGATTTCACGTTTTCAACTGTTCCAAAACTGGTTCGGTTTTGGCTTGGCGCCCTCCGGAGATCGCGCGAAGCCATCGGAGATCACTAAGCACGCAGAGATCTCGAGCAACCCCCTTTTGGATATCGCAAGCCACTTCGCGAAGATTGTTTCAGGACGGTGACGGAGAATCCCGGTGTTCGTCTTCAAAGAGAGAGAGAAGAGCGAGTTTGGGAGGAAGAAGCAGAAATCATATCCTATTTAATTTGGGGGTATATTTGTAATTTTGAACGGATGTTAATCCAGATTTACGCCTAAATCGTTTATTTATTAACTATATCTAAACCTTGGCCTATTAATTTTCGTAGCCATGGTGGAGGTCATTCTTCACCGTAAGTAGAAATCCGCCGAGGGTCCTTCCCTGTCCTTGGCCACCCTGCCTCCTCCGCTGTATCGTGACCGCAGGCACTCGCCGCCCCGCCGTTCGTCGCCACCACCGCCATCGCCGTATAAGCGGTTGAGAATGGACGACGGGAGGAATGGGGGAGGGTTTGAACACGGTGATACAAGGTGAGGGGATTCTTCCTTCTTTGTCTATAATAATTCGTGGCCAGTTAATATGAGATTATGCTGTTTCATGTTTGCTTATATATTGGTGCTTTCTTTTTTTTTTTTAATTCTCTTACTCAAAGTTTGTTGACATCAATGAGCTTATATATGTATGTACTGAATAGACATCATGAAGAAGTCAATATCAGTTTCTATACATATCCCAATGATCACTATTTCTATAGAAATACGTATATATCTAATTTGCACAAGATAAATAAGGCATTGTCTTCTCTTCTTTTCTTTAACAATTATATATTACACAACCCAATGGTAACTAATACAATCTAGTTCCAATACACAAAAACAAAGAAAATTTCCTATTCGTGTGTGAATTGATGACATCTGAAAGTAAATACAATTTATTCAACTGACATAAGAATTCACCTATGCATAAGTCTATATATGTGTATTCATATATATACATAAGTACGTTAGTGTGTGTAAAATATGTTTTCATTGTTTTGAGTCTTCATGTTTATCAAAACGTCTACAATTTAATCTTATAATAAAAACTTCTCTATGAACCTTGCATGCTTTGATTTTAAATCTCGAATATCAAGTTGTTTTTGTTGATGTTTAAATAAAGTTGTTTATTATTTCCTAGGAGAATAACAGGGTTTTGCGATCTTTCTGAAAAGGTAGTAGTGGAAATCATGTCAGGGTTTTGCGATCTCTCATAAGCACTCTTATGAAAAGCCGATGGTTTGTGGCAATACATCTCAAGAATTCTAAAAGCCATCCATTCTTATTTCAAACTTTGCTCGTAATCATGAAACTACAAATTTGTTTCTGACTCTCAACATGTTACGACATGTAGTACAGAAAAGCAATTGTGCACCTTGTCTCAGGCAATTATTCCTTGTAGCTAGATTAGTTAATTTACTTTCTATTTGTACGTTTCTGTACAGTTAGTTTTTTGTACCTCCACGTGTACTTTAGTTTGATCATCTCTTGTACAACATCAGAGTATATAGGGTGCGTTTGGAATTGGTTCCAAAACGTTTTTATTTTCAGTACGAAAATGAAAATGAAAACGTTTTTAGTTTCATTTTTGAATTATTTCTAAAAATGCGTTTGGTAGTTTTATTTAGAAATTGATTTCAGTTTTAAAAAAAACTGAAACTGCGTTTGGTGGTTTAATTTTTGAAAACGTGTAATAATATATTAAATAAATAATATTATTA
>NW_010365449.1:214960-215382 GCF_000414095.1 Morus notabilis
CACAAAAAGACAAAAACGTTTTTGGTTTTGTTTTTTAAAAAAAATTGCACCAAACACGTTTTTAACACCCGTTTTCATTTTTTTGCTTTGAAAACCGTGAAAAATGAAAACGAAAACGCAAACAAACAGGCCCATAATGTATTGTTTTCAGTCTTGCCAAATTAGGCAGCTGAGCATTTCTTCCACACTCTTCTTCTTCTTCCTCAAACCCTAAAACTTATCTCAACAAAGCAGATGACGACCATGACAAAATTTGCTTCCATACTAAAGAGTTCAAATTGCCATATCTCACACAACACAGCACACACTGCAAAGCAAGTCACAGCAAGGGCAAAGAGTCTGGCGGCTTTTGGTGATATATATATATATATATATATATATATATTTTGGTATTTTGGAGATATTGAGAAAACACAGAAGGC
>NW_010365449.1:215515-232199 GCF_000414095.1 Morus notabilis
AGTGGCGGGTTTTGTGGATATATATATATATATATATATATATATATATATTGGTACTTTGAAGATATTGAGAAAAGACTGAAGGTGCGGGTTTACTTGTTTTTTTTTAATCTTCCTTCTTTGATTGCTTCTTGGCAGGTATCGTGTGATTCATATGAATATTTTCATATAGATCATATGCACATAATTTCTCATATGCCGATCCTTAAAGTGTAATTCGTATGAGTTTTTCACTTGAATTGCACTCAAACCAATCGTAACAAATAATTTAGGAAACTTTTAATCATTGATTTTTTTAAAATCACATTTAACTTATATAGATCTCTAAAAAGAAATTCAAGTCTTGGTGATAATCCTAGGATTGTGACAAGAATGAGAAATCACACACCATGAGTGCATTAGGAATTCATTAAGAGTATTACAAATAGTGCTGAAACTTTGGACGGCCCGCCTGTGACCACCGAAAAGTCCAAATTTTTGCCTGATGACCGAATCCGATCTGCCTGAATTTTTGGGCTGCCCAACCCGACCCGAAAATTACCATGAACGGGCTTCGGGCAGAGGATGCCTGCCCGTGCCCGGTCGGGCTGCCCGATGCCCGACTGGCTGCCCGATTTTTTTTTTATATTATATTTTTATGTTGTTGAAATAAGTATTTGTATAATTACAATGTGTATATTACAATTTGAAATATGAAATGAACACTGAACACACGAACGAACTATATAAAAAAAATTACTTCTTCATTGATTTTTAAATTTGTAATTCATGATTGCCTCATTAAAAACCTTACCAAGAAAAACCCAATTGGGATAAAAACTTGGTAAGGAAAAAAGAGTACAATCATTGTGGGACGAATTACAAATTTGATGAACTTACAAAGTCTATACAAGATTACAATAAACACTATACAAATTAAAAATTACAAAGTAAATAAATATTTACAAAGAAATTATCAAGATGAAGCAGAAGGATCATCTTGAAAATTAAAAGTTAATCTATTAAATTCGTCGATCCATTCTTGGTTTGCCGGTGAGATTGTATCGTGTAAGCGTTGGTCGGAACGGTCCCAATCCTTGATGCACACCAAAGCTTCAACAATATCCTGCTGCAATGCGTTTTTCCGTTCTTCAAGTATTCGGCCGGTTGTACTGAATGCTTGTTCGGGTGCAACAGTGGAGACCGGGATTGAAAAAATATCCATTGCCAGTCGTGTTAGGATCGGCCAAGTTAATGCTCGTGCCCTCCACCACTCAACCAAATCAAACACCTCACTACTGTCTACAACTAAGCCCTCACTCAGGGATGCCATTAACTCGTTGAACCCGCCGCCACCTCTTGATGAAGATCCACTTCCACTCTCAGATTCTTCTTGACCTTGACTCGTCGTCGTCGTCTTCTTCTTCTTCTTCTTAGACAACCCGAAAACATTCAAGAATGAATGCAGATTGTCGTCTCGTTGTTGCGGTTGTTCAACACGAGGTGTGTTTCTAAACCTACTTTCGTAAGAGATATATAGAGAATATATTTTTTCCTTTATATTAGGAAACTGGTCAGTAGTGTCTATAACTAAAAATTCACCAAAGTTATCTAATCCACTTTCTAAACCTTCTAATTTTAATCTGGGGTCAAAAATAACACCGAAACCATACAACATGGGTAATTTAGACCAAAATTTTTTAAATTTCTTTTCCATAGAGGCGATAGGAACTCCTAAAACCTCATGTGTCCTAAATTCACTAAATAAAATAGACATTTTTAAAAGTTCTCCTAATGCTAATGGTGAAGTTAGGTAATAAGTTCCACTAAGCTTTAAGGTAACTTCATGAAATCTACCTAAAAAGTTATACAAAAGTTCGGCAATTTGCCAATCAATTTCATCTATAAATCCTGTTCCTAATTTTGCACTAACATAATTTGTTATAGCATCTTTATAGGGGATGCATTGTTCAAGCATTATGTAAGTGGAGTTCCATCTTATGGGCATATCTAAGGCTAATGCTCTAGGATTTTGATTACATGCTTGTAGAAATCTAAACCAATCTTGTATTCTTTGATTACTACCTTGAATCCAAGCAATGTTATCTCTAATTCTTTTAATATGACCTAACATTGATTTTAAACTGGATTTTACTATTAAATTAATTATATGACATGCACAACGTTGGTGGAAACTATCATTATTACTAAATAAACTTAAATCATTTTCAAAAAGTTCTATTGCTTTAGTATTTGCAGTTGCATTATCTAATGTTATGTGCATTATTCTATCTCTTAAACTATATTCATCAATAACAGATAAAATTGTGTTATATATTAAATTGGCAGTATGTGATCCTAACACATTTGAAACCTAAGATTCTCTTATCCAAATCAAAACCTTTATAATAATGTCCGGTTACAGCTAAATAATCCTTGTTGGCAACGGCGGACTAAATATCCGCCGTTAACGCAACGCAACCACTAGTAGAGTGTAGAAGGTTGATTAATGCTTCCTTTTCTTGTTTATATAATTTTAATGCATCTTTCCTAAGAGTAGTTCTAGAAAAAAATTGTGTAATAGGATTATGTACAATTTTAATATAACGTTGCCAATTTCTTTGTTCAGGAAAACTTAGTGGTTGATCTAATGTGGCTATTAATCATGCCATTTCCATACCATCAACTTGCGGATCATATTTCCACGTGCTTAGACCGCCAGTTTGGCGGTCAAATGATAATTGCGTTTGGCGGAGCTGATCTCCGCCTCCTTGCTTTTGAAGACACTTTTCAGAGTGCCTTCTTAAGTGTGTAGTGTCGTGAATAGTGTTACCTTGTAATTTCTCACCACAATATTTACATCGAACTACGTATTTAATGTTACCGTTATTATCAACATCCTCGAATGTGTTGAAGTGCTCCCAAACTGCTGAGGTGCGCTTGCATTTCTTCTTAGAACTTGCAACACTTGCACTAGCACTACCGCTTGCCTCTGCTCCATGGCCACTTGTGCCACCACCATTGCGTCCCCGACCTCTAGTACATCCACCAGGGGTCGGATTTGCAGTTTGATCAGCAACTCTTTCCATAGTTTGCGATTCCTGCGATTGAAAAACATTAAGAAATTGCCCTTCTTCGATGTTGAATTGGGCATCAATGGGAATATCACCACCATAACCAAAAGAAGCCATTATGAAAAATAAGAGAGATTGAGAGCGCTTTGAGAGAGCTTAAGAGAGATCGAGATTCGAGAGAGATTTAAGCGAGATTAAGAGAGATTTGAGAGAGATTAAGAGAAATTGAGATAGATTAAGAGAAATTGAGAGAGAATGAGAGTTTTGGGGTGAGGAAAATGGTTGGGGGGAGGGGGGGTATTTATAGGAAAATTTTTGGGTTGAAAAAAAAAAAATTGTCCCCCAAAAATTCAGGTCCAACGGCTACAAAATTTTCTGGCAGTTCGGGCAAAAATCGGGCAGGTCGGGCATCAACACAAAATCCGACCATTGGGTTCAAAAATTCGGGTTCGGGTTTGGGTTCAGGTAAAAGACTGTTTTTTTTCAAAATTCAGGCATTTTTCGGGCTAACGGTCAAAACAAATCGGGCATTTTTCGGGCACGGGGAAAAATTCGGGCAACGGTCACAAAAAATTTGGGCAATTCGGGCACAGATTCGGGCAGCTTCGAGTATTGCCGGATAATTCAAAAAAAATCTGACGAACGGCGGGGGACGGCTTCTCCACGGTGGCGGGCTGTCGGGGGGCTTACTCTTTTCGGGCTACCCGAGCCCGTGCCCGAAGAAAAGCATTTTCGGGCGGTGGGTCGGGCGGCGAGAGGGGCCTGCCTGCCGTGCCCGAAAATTTTTGGGCATCGGGCAAGCCCGCCGCCCAGAAGTTCAGCACTGATTACAAATAAGAAATCTCACTCCATAAGACGTACATGAAATTTAAAGTGTATATAGGATTTGATTTAAATGCATTGTATTTGTTTAATAATACAAAAAACTAAAACCATTAGTGCAGAAGAAGACTAAAATATCAAAATATTTATTTATCTTGTTGTTTTGAAATATTGCTTTTAAGCATGTATATTTTTCTTTCCCTCACGTCACTGTCACTTGTACACACGTACCTTTTTGTTTTTTTTTTTTCTTTCTTTCTCTCACTTCTCTGCACACACCTGCAACCTTTTTGTTTTTTTTTTTTCTTTCTTTCTTCTCACGTTTCCCCATACACCTGCACCTTTTGTTTTTGTTTTCTTTTTTTCTTTCACTTCTCTGCACACACGCTTTTTTCTTTCTCTCACTTCACTGCACACACGCTTTTTGCTTTTTTGGTTTTCTCTCACTTTTCTACACAGCAAACACACGCTTTTGGATGACTTCATAAAAGCCCTTTTTTTTTTCTTTTTTTCTTGCTTCTTCCTTTATATAAGAGAATTCCGTATCAATTTTTAACCATTCTCCCACGTTTTGTACTTTATTTACCATCACTCCACGTTTTGTACCTTTTTTTTTTATTATCACTCCACGTTCTGCACTTTTTTTTTTTTTTTTGTCACTACTCCACATTTTAATACGTGTAATTTTAATCCCTTTTTTCTTTTTTTTTTATTTGGGTCAGTACAAAATTTTATTTGAGCCGGTACAAAATTTTATTTTCTCACTTTTTAACGCCCATATGTGATCCATCATCTAATGTATATATTTTTTTTACCGCAAACAGGGCATATTTGTTTCGTACAACTTGCGTACCCAAAAGCTTAGAAATGTGCAGTTTAATTGTCATAAGTACAGCTCTTTTCGCACTTTTGTTTACGTAGAGAGTTTGGTATCAATTGTACGGGACGTGCAAGGTGATTAGTTCATCCTAATGGAACGTCATATTTTTATTTATTTAGTTGTCTCAAGCTTCTTAAATAATGGATCCAGCTTAGCAGGAATTTGGAATTACACTTCGAGAAGTATGGCGTTTTGGGAACTTCAGTACTGCTTTCCTTCTGGGTGTCTTACATGTTTTGGTGGTGTTTTTTTATTTTGTTTTATTTTTCGTCCTAAGCTTGGTGGAGTTATTTTTATTAGAGGCCTGCGTGCATTTTCTACGATTAGTTGATTAACTTACTACATTTTATTATTAGGGAGCTTTACTACATTTTATTATTAGGAAGCCTGCTTGCATTTTTCTTATTGTTTGAATTTTTGTTGTCGTTCTTCAGTTTATTTTCGCTTTATTGTTTAGTCAATTTCTTTAGTTTGACTTTTATTGTCGTTGATGAGTTTATTGTTGTTTTCTATTTTGTCATAAACTTTGTTGTCGCTTTCTTCTTCCATTTTATTATCATCTATCGTTTTCACTTTTATTGTTGTTCACACTTCGCAGTTTTTCCCCCTACTGTCATTCATTGCTTGTTACGATATCATTTGTTTTATCGTCGTTTGCAATCTCGTTGTCATTAAAACTTATATTTGTTGATTCAATTTATTCGTTTAAGTTGTTATCGCCATTCTCACTCTCTCGTTTCATTTTGTTTTGTGGTTCGCCATTCTATTGTCGTTTTCATTTGAAAGAAATGTTTTACGTTAGTGTTGTAGAACATTGTTGCAACAACTCCTTTAACACTATTAATTAATTAAATTACTGAGTGAAAATTAATTAATCTAATTAATAGTTTACCAAAAGCAGTAAATAAATGAACTCAGAGAATTTTTAACGTGATTCGGTTAAAAACCTATATTCAAGAGATCACGCCAAGACATTGAATCATACACTAATTATCAAAATTATAATCACTAATCACTTATACAATTTAAAGACTCCCTCTCGTAATTATCACCTATGTGTTTATAACAATGAAGTGGTCTTTATTAAGCAAACACCACTCATCTTTAATACCGCACGATGAAATCCTATATTTATTCAAGTAGAAGTTTAATTCTTCTTCCTTCAAAAAAAAAAAAAAAAAAAAAAAAAAAAACTGATTTTATTTTTATTTTTATTTCTGATAAAGACATGACCTTGTCATAATTTTCTTCTAGAATACTTCTTGAAGATATTGTCCAGTATTTTCAAAACTTAATTTCAGTTTATATTATAATTCAAGTTAGCTACAAATTCTCAGTGCAAATCTTCAATTCAGTTTGAATTTATCCTCCCATGATCCTGCTGCAGCTTTGCCCTCATCTTCAATTTTTAAGTCCGGAGTTAGTTTTCTGATTTTTGGCTTTCTTCACGCAAAGGCTGGCCTAGTCATTTGAATTGCAGGTTGGTTTTTGAATTGCTGAAATCCCATTTACTTGTCAAAACATTGCCAACTAAATACCTAACATCATTTCTGTAATTTAAAGTTTTAATTGGAATTTCCAGTTTGATATTATTTGCCTCTCCATTGTCGTTTGCATGCTTATGTCGTTTTTTTTAAACGTCGTTTGGCTTTTATCTTTATTGACGATTCCGTAGGAAACTGGGCTTTCAGTCTCACTCTTGCTCACAAGTGCACGAGCGTGATCCGAAATTCCCCTCACCATGTTGGAGGCCATTCTCGACCGCATGGAGAATCCGCCAAGGATCCTTCCCTGTCCTTCCCACCCCGCCATTGGCCGCCACCGCCCTCGCCCTCGCCGTTTAAGTGGGCAATAATGGACGAACCCGATGATACAAGGTGAGGGGATTTTTCCTTCTTGTCTATAATTACATGGCCAGTTAATAAGAGATTATGCTTTTTCATGTTTGTTTTATTGGTGTTTTTTTAATTCTAACGCAAAGTTATCAATGAGCTTATTTATATACAATATATTATATATGTACTGAATAGACAACATGGAGAATTCGATATCAGTTTCTACGTACGTACCCCAATGATCAATATTTCCATAATTTGCACAACATAAATAAGGCATTGTCGTCCCTTCTTTTCTTTAACAATTATAATACACACTATGAGTTCAATGGTAACTAATGCAACCTAGTTCCAATATACAAATTAAGCAAAGAAAATTTTCTACTCGTGTATGAATTGTTGTCTTCTGAAAATAGATACAGTTTACTCAATTGACATGAGTACTCACCCATATATATTAGTGTGTGTATAAAATATGTTTTGATAGTTTTGAGAATTCAATTTATCAGATGACTACAATTTAATCTTATAATAGAAACTTCTTTATGAACCTTGCTTTCATTCTAAGTCTTGAATATCAAGTTGTTTTTGTGAATATTTAAATGAAGTTGTTCATTTTTTGAAGGAGAATAACAAGAATTTGTGATCTTCCTGAAAAGGCAGTAGTGGAAATCATGTCATGGCTACCTCCCAAGTCTTTATTAGGGCTTAAGTGTGTTCAGAAGTCGTGGAATAATTCATAAGCACTCTTATGAAAAGTCAATGGTTTGTGGCTAAGCATCTCAAGAATTCTAAAAGCCGTCCATTCTTATTTAAGAGGACCAAAACCACATATTGTTTTCATGAAACTATAAATTCATTTCTCACTGTAGACGAAGCAGATCATGACAATAACCAGATTCGCTTCCATTCTAAAGAGTTCAATTTGCTTGAATCTGTAGCTGGTTTACATGGATTTCATTGTGATGGTATCGTTTTCCTACCAGACAGGAGCACAAATAAGATTGTATTATGTAATCCGGCAATTAGGGAATTCAAGCTTCTTCAAGGTTCATGCTTTGGATCCAACTTTGGAAAACACATAATGGCTGGATTCGGCTACGATGCCATTTCCAATGTTTACAAAGTCGTCAGAGTTGTGCGTCTCCATAGCACCGATGTTGATGCTCCCATCGGAGCTGAGGTATGTACTTTGGGTGGGAATCATGGTGAATCTTTGAGAGAGATTAAGATGGAGATAGAAATTGATATTACATCTTTTACTCAGTGAGGTGTACCATAAAGGAGTTTGTTATTGGTCAATATATGATGAACTTTATTTGAAGAAAATGCTTATTTCATTTGATATGCGTGAGGAGAGATTTCAAACTATACCATTTCCAGTAGCTGATGATTTGTTTGGAGCCGCATCTAGAGCAACAATTATAAACTGGAGGCTAGATTTGTAGGATGAACGTATCACTTTGTTTTTGCATACTGGAAGCAAGCTAACACCGCCGAATTCAAATGGAAAGCCGATTCAAATCTGGATTTTGGATCACCGGAAAAAGTCGTTTTGTTGGACTAAATGTGCAGATGTGTTTATGGGCGAGGGACCTCATTGTACTCCATTAGTGTTCTGGAAGAATGATGAGCTCATTTTGTATATATATAAGATGGGCATCTTTGTTTCATACAACATGCGAACCCAAAAGCTTACAAATGTGCAGCTTAGTTATAATTGGTACAACTCTTTTCGCGCTTTTGTTTACGTAGAGAGTTAAGTCTCAATTGCAGGAGCGAGATTAGTTGATTAGCTAATTACAATATAATTTATTTTATTATTTCTATTTCCTTTTTTGAATACTTTGTTTTTTATTTTTATTTTTTGAAAAAAAAAATAATGTTTACTATTATGCTCGGCCACAATCTCTTGAGCCCATGCTCAAGCAAAATACGGAAGCTCAAGGGTCCCATGCTTCATCAATTAGTGTGAGTCAATAATTGGACATTTAATAATCAAGGTCTGAAAAAAATTGAATTATTTCATTAGTCATAATACCAAAAAGACTCGATCAGAGAATCATCAGTAGAGATAAACGCGATAGAGAGTACTATCCCAGAAATCCAAGACTCGATTGATCAAGTGATTGGACTCATCACCGAAGGGAACAAAAGGAGATGGAGGGAAGTGGACCAAGCGTCATGAGTCTAAGCCCTCATCTTCCATAATGTCCAAGTATTACGAGAATACATCATCAACTTCCGGATTAACTTCCGAACACAAGTCCAAATCTAAAGATAGACGACACGGGGATAGACATGAAAATCGCAGTTCAAACCTTTTTTCGCGGAATACTTTTGAGGATAGATATGATCCTTCAGAGTCTCATGTGTTAGGAATGGTATTCTAAAAGCATAAGATGTAATAGGATATTTATTATTTATTTAATAAAAGAGTTTATTCATCATTTTATGTGTATATATTTGTGAATATTTTATTAATATCAATGAAAATTTCGTGATTATTTATGTAACCTTAAACATTGTATATAAGTGTTGTTTAAGGATAATAATCAAAAAGCAATGTTCATAATGAATTTAATTAAAGTTCAGAATCTTTAATTAAAACATTATTAATACATGTCATTCCCATTTAGAATGGAATGGTGTTATCTGCCCTGTTAATATGGTGAGATATTGAATGAGTGTATTTCGCATAATGAGATTATGTGGAACAAGGACACAGACACAATATGAATTTCTAATAATTTCCGTTAAGTATAGAAATTCTAATTGAGTCTACCGATGGTCATATATAGAATGATCTTAATCCTGAGTTCTTAACAGACTCCTATTTATGGATTTGTGTCTTTTGATTTACTCAGTACGGATTTTGAGATCCTGAATCCTATTCCTTGTATTTTAGAGACATGATGAAGTAGGTAGCCGGGAATGTTATTACCCGAGATGGAATCCATTCCTTCTTAAGAAAGAAGTAGATAAATAATTCTCTTAAGGGTTGATTCGGTACTTGGACCAGTAGGAGCTCCGATTCATGAATGTATTTTATGAATCACTGTCCATTAGAGAATCAATGGTACTCAAGGATAAAGATATAATTAGAGAGGTTAACAGATTTTACCTAGCTCTAATTATGAATTATTTATGGAGGATCGATCTATATGCAGTGACTATATCAAATGAACACTTCACAGTTTAGAAGTAATTTATATATATAATTTCGAGAGTGCAATTCTAAGTTTATAGTGGAGTAATTATTAGAATTAATTAATTAATTAAATTTTTAATTAATTATTAATTTTATTAGAGCTCGAGATTATAGGTCCACTAGTCCCCACGTCATCCTAGTAATTCTACCAGACACAAAGGGTAAAATGGGAATTTTAGAATTACAGAATTCTAAAATTAAACACTCAAAAATAATTAATTGAGAATTAATTATTATTTAAATAATGTGATTATTTAAATTTGAATTTGAACACATCTAGATTTATCCATTTAAACTTATTTGATAAGTTGTTCAATTTAGAATTCAAATTAATTTAAGTTTGACTTAAATTGCAATTTGAATTTGAGTCAAAATTGGACTACAGGATAAAGGATGATTTTCTCTTCCTTCCCTATCTGCAAATTGGCGCCACACAGGGATGAGAATCTCCTAAGGTGACCGGCCACACTAAGGATAAGGGAATGGGAGATTTTATTTCAAATTCAAATAGGAGATAATTGACAAGCTTTATCTTGGAGCTAGAGATTGGATTCCTTCTAGAATTTTGACTTCTACTCTATAAATAAGAGAATGATAGAAAATTTTTCGTGACAATTTTTGAAACAATTTTTGACCTAATAAAGTATTATGGCCAAAATTCTCTTAGAGCAAGGGAAGGAAAAATTTTTCTCCAAAAATTCCACATCGTGTATGCGTTGGTGTTTGTGGAAATTCGAGTGTTTATTGTAACCCATTTTGTCTCATGTGTGCCCACACATACGTCTTCATGGATTCTAAGAATTGACGTGGAAGACATTGGTTTTCTAAACACAAAGCTTTGGAGCAAAGATTGTTCGAGGTCAAAGAACTCAAGTTATCATCCTAATCGGCCGCCGGGTATTATTCGTAATTGAGTTCTTAATAAATAAATTAATGAGATTAATTTATTCGTACATAAATTAATATAATCTATAGAGTATTTCAAATGTTTTATGAAAATTCTTGTTATATACGATCCGCCTACCGCCACACTTTCACATCCGAATTCAATTCGAAGACCAACAATATGAAGATGATATCTCTGCTAACAGCAAGTATATTAGGGCTGATAAATTTGTTGATGGAAAATGACCTAATGGGCAGACATTTCAGAAAAAAAAAAAAATAATAATAATAAAGGCAATTTCCTCCTTACTTTAATAACCGGAGCAGTTATACCATGTGGGGTAAGTTATCCGGAGTTATGGTTTCATTTGAATTTGAAAAATGACATTTTGTTTGTAACATGGTTTATTGGCACAACTTTTCAGTACGATGTCATCATGCTTCAACAAGGCTTCATCCTTTGTATCCTTGACTGTTTTTGTTTCTAATGAGCAAGAGCTCATTCAGTTTGCTAATTTAAATTTTCAGTTTGAACTAAAATGTAACTTTATGTGAGAGCTTTTAACTGTTAAAAAAAAATTAAATATGACTTTTTATAAAAGTTTTTAATTGTGACAAAACTGTAATTGAAAACTCGATGTGAAATGAGAGGTCATAATCATTTCATTTAGATAAGGATATCCTCTGGGAACTATTTCACTACATATTTGCTAAGCTACATTGACATCACTATTTTGCTTAATTATTCCTATGATTAGCCCACTGGTGTTTTTTTTCGGGTAAGTAAATTCTTTCATCCGGCTCATACCTCGAATTTGACTAGTGCCAGTACGATTTAAAATAAAAAATTGTACAAGACTGAAGTTTGTAATTTAATTTGTTCATTGATTTGTGTACAAACATTTTGATTGAATCACACTGGTCTTAACTTTTGTTGAGTTGAAATTTTATTGGGAATACAAATGTATAATGTATATATTCTAAGATTAAAAGTCTTTACTGTTTTGTTTGATGTTTCCGCTTATTTAGATTTTTAAATATTTCCTATTTCAAGTTAAGACATTGTTCATCAACGAGCAAAAACAAACAAGATGTTGATATTTTTTTGTTTCTTATTCCGTCATGTTTTTGTAGATTTTCCTAGATATGTATATAGGTTTTTGCTTTACATGATTGTGGTGTGATCAAGGTTAAATGACAAATTGTCATTTGTGGTCTGAAACAACGGTGGAGCCGCCGTGTGACAAACAAGATTTTCCTAGCAAATTGTCTGTGGGTGCCGCCGGGGCCCACGTGTCATTTACTGCATAGCAGCAGCCATGTGATTATCAAATTGTCATTTACGTACGGCAGACGATTTGGACACGTGGGCCTTAGAGAACAGTGGCCAATCGTAAGTTGCGACTCGTAAAACTTACGACCCAAATGTATGAAAGTGACATTGCCACATGGCTGCTGCTAATGCCACATCATTCTAAAAATTCCGTAGTTACTATTTAAATAAAATTTTAAAACGAAAAGAAAAAATTCCGTGTTGGAGAATATGAGTGTAGAGGAAGAAAAGAAAGCAAATAATTTTTGAGTTTGAGACGGATAGAAATATTTTTCTTTAAAGTTTTATTTGTACTCATTTTTTAAAGTTTGTTAGTGAGTTTTTATTGTAAGTTATCCTTAAGATACAACAAACTCTTTAACACAATATTTAACAATAATATTGAGTTCCATAACATGAATTAAGTCTTTGAATTTTCTGGAAAATTAATAAAAACAGATGTGTCAGTTCATGAATAAACACATTATCTTCAAACATCACAACCATCCACATAAAGGTATGTTTTCAATGTAAAGGTATCTCTTCATGGATTAATATATCTATTACAATTGTTATATCTATTGCTAATAAGTGTTCAGATATGTGTGAAAACATATCACCAAGGGATGTAATGATTCGAAACGTTTCAAATCATAAATCACACATTTTTCACGTTTTCTACCGTTTCAGGCGTTGCAACGGATGAAAAACACGTTGTAGTGGGTTTATCAGTGAAACCGGATTGCAACAGCAACAAGAGAGGTGCTGGCGCGCTACTGGTGAAATTGAGAAGGCGTTGCAGCGACCGCGGCAGCGCATGCAACACTATTTGGTGTTGTCTCATCCACTACAGTGTAAAAAACAATGGGTTTTGTTATCCAATATGTCCTCACACATGTTTTAACAGTCTAAAAAAAATGTGATCTAAATTAAGAGATATATTACAATCTATATAATAATTTCTTACTAGATTGTAATATTTCTCCAGATTAATAAATGATAAACACATACATACGAGAAGGTATCTTTCGATTTTAACCTTCTATTAGTGAATATACTTCAAAGTATTTATAAGACAACAGAGTGCTTTGCATTGAACTTTATCTCTTAAGTAAATATTGAAAATATATCACATATGTGTTATCTCAGACTTCAAAATCTGTTCCAATCATTTTGCACTATTACGGCCTTGTTCACTATCTTAGATTCATGAACATTTACAAGATTAAACTACGGTCTTGTTATGAACGACATCATTCTTTATGTTCACTTAGGTAAAGTTTTGAATTATGTCTCTAACTACTGTGAGACTTGAACTTCATTAAGAGTATAAACTCAACATCAACCACGTGGCTATTTTCACCGACATGTTGGAAAGGACATAAATTTTAGGTGTTAACTCGGTCACATAGCAATGACTTATTTTTACCCATTTAACTATGGAATAGCAGTACAACTATTATATAGTTAGGTTACCAACATCGGTGACTCTTTAAAAGAAAGGTTTCAGTCGCATTCCACTAGATGTTTCATGGACTAAGTCTCTCGAAAGACCATTTGTCAAGGGATCCGCTAGGTTCTTGTTAGTCCTAACATAAACAATATTGATAACACAATCGGTTATTAATTGTTTTACATATTCATATCTCAAGGTAATATGTCTAGATTTCATTATAAACTTTGTTATAAGTTCTACCTTTTTATAAGCTCTAGACAAAGTAGCTTCACTGTCACAGTACAAAGAAATAGATTGCATCGTTTGTGGCCACAACTCAATATTAAATAATAAATTTCTCAGTCATTCCGCTTATTTGCCCGCAACAGCAAGTGTTATAAACTCACTCTCCATTGCAGATTGAGTTATGCATGTCTGTTTCTTAGAAGCCCAAGACACGGCTCCTACCACAATTGTGAAAATCCAACCGGATGTGGATTTATTATCACTAGAACTTATTATCAACTTGCATCCGAGTACTCTTCAAGTACCGCCGGATAATCATTATATGACAACCCCAAATTAATGGTTCTTTTAAAATAATCAAGTACTCTACCAATTGCATTCTAATGTTCCACACCTGGGTTACTCATGAACCTAGACATTTTATATACTGCAAATGCTATGTCGGGCCTTGTACAATGCATCGCATACATCAAACTACCACTTGTACTAGCATATTCAAGTTGTGCCAATGCTCGGCCTGCATTCTCTAATAATAAAATACTTCAATCATATGGAATATTCGCTTCCTTAAACTTTAAATGTTAGAATTTAAGAAGCACATTCTCAGTAAAATGAGATTAACACAATGAGTAACCCCACTATACTTCCTCACTTTCACACCTAAGATAGTATCTACATCACCAAGATCTTTCATCTTAAATTATTAAGTTAGATACTTCTTGGTGTCATTTACCCCGTGCATGTTTGTTCTAAAGATAAATAAGTCATCAACATACAAACATATAATCACACGAAAATCATTTGTAAATTTAGAATATATGCATTTATCCGTATTGTTATGCTTGAAACCATGAGATAAAATGACATTATCAAATTTCTCATACCATTGTTTTGGTGTATGCTTTAAACTATAAAGCGACTTGACTAACTTGCAAACATTTTCCTTATTTTCAGGCAATACAAACCATTCGGGTTGTTCTATATAGATTTTCTCATCTAGATCACCATTTAAAAATATTAATAAAAATATTAAAATATTTTCTCATTCAGAAATATCACTCAAGATAGTAAAAAATATTATTTATGTCACAACACTTAAAAATAAACAATTGTCATTCAATTAATAAAAAAATAAATAAAAAATAAAATGGCACAATGACACTCAATAATTTATAATAACAAAAATAATAAGTTTTCACAAAACAATTATTAACTAAGTAGTTTTCTCTATACCTACGTGAATCTAGACAAAACACGTGATTCTCATTGCCTAAACCAAAGTCCACTTTCGTGGGCTATTCACACAAATTCAAGTACTCCCTCCCCTTGTTAAATTTTCCTTTCCCCTATAATTGATTATTGTACTAGACGTAAATCCTGGTAAGACTTTTTAAATGCATGTGTTTTTAGCCTTTGGTTCTCAATAAATTACACAAATTACAATCAAAATCCAATATTTAATTTATTATTATTTGTGGGCATGACAAACGTATAAACAAACAATACTAGCGAGAAAGAAAAAAAAAAAAAAAAAAAGGAAAAGAAAGAGTTGACCCGAATAACAAAAACGGCGGCATGAGAAGTATATAACATCTGCCAGTGTCTAATCATATTCTTGTGCTTCAGATAGATACAAAGAAAAGTTCTAACCACTGTATAAGCCCTTGTTTTGTTTCTAATCTGAGTTTCCAACCAGTTGGGCTTTCAATTTTCGTGGTTTTGTTTCGAAAACGTCAAAGTCTGGAGTCTTGGAAACTGACCCGTCAATGGTGGCTTCGAAGGCTCTGCAACTGAAGCAGTTGCAGCTATCTCTGATGGAGGTAGGCAAGTTTTCTGCTACTACTTTCAGCCGTCTGTACTGACTTCAAGAGTTTTTTCTAAAGTAAATCATTGGCTTCAAAATTTTTTATTTGTATATTTTTAGTTAGGGTGACTTGAGTTCAGATCTTAATTTAAGTTAATGTGTATTTGAGTTAGGACTCTAATTAGAAGTTTGTGTTTGTATTTGCATAATTTGAGTTATGATTTGAATTGAGAATCTATTTGAATTTGTGTTTGGGTGGGTCAAAATCTAAATTTATATTTGGATAGTATTTTAATAAAAACTCAATGGTAATAGAAAATTTTAATTGGGTATATAAGTGTGGTTTTATTCGTCTCTTCGTTGTGAACGCATAGAAAAAAATCATCTCAATCGAAATTAAAATGAAAAAATTAAAGCATTTTTAAGAATAAAAAAGTATTATTTATTAATTTGTGTTTAAGTTTAAGAACTTGAGTTAGAGGAAAAATTTAAACTCAAATTTTAGACACATATTTAAGTTAAAACTCAAATTTAAATTAAAATTTTATAAAAAAAATATAAATTAAATAAAATTATAATTTAAATTTAAACTTTTTTTAAATCTAGACGTATTGTATAGTAGGCACTTCTAAAGTATGAAAATTTATTGTCGTCTGTCATAATATGTATTGGGCAGTTCTAAGAAAATATAATGATATTATTTTATATTATTCTTGATGTCAATTATTTTTTCAAATTAAAAAATAATCTACGCCCCTACTTAAACCGAAGGCCGGCTCCACCACGAGTTCACCCTTGTATAAATAGACATAAGAGGCAAGCAAGATTGATCAGTTCTCGCTAAACTAACAAAAGTATTATAAGGATGGCGAAAAATAGTGTTAATTTCGTTTTGGTACTTCTTGCTTTGGCTTTGGCCACTTACATGGCATGTGCTTCTGACCCAGGCTCTCTCCAGGACTTCTGTGTAGCAACTAATGACTCTAAACATGTTTGTAAGTGTCATTGTTCCAAATTTATCTCTTTATTTTTTTTTTTCTAATTCTTTGTTACGATCACACTAATTTTTTAATTTCTACTCATGAAGCAAATGTGGATAACTTTTCTATGTTTACGCAATTTATATAAATATGCATGTACTAATTCTAACTGAATATTTTTAGTGAGATAATTATACGTAAATGTAGGTGGCAGAATAAGT
>NW_010365450.1:0-25275 GCF_000414095.1 Morus notabilis
AAGGAAGAGAATTTAATTGCAGAGAATGGGTGAATAAGAAGAGGTGGGAATGAGAGAGGGGTTCTGGTGAGTAAGTGGAGGAGGCAAAACTTCTGAGTTATGGAGCTTAAAACCGCTTGAGTGCTTAGAGTAATATGACTTTCCCTCCTTTTTTTTCAACGAAATAAGCAAAACTTCTTTTTAATACTACATGTCGTTTAATAAATATATATGTATATTCCTTCATGTAAATAAATATTTAACATCTCTTTTTAATAAATATATAATACGACATATCTTTTTAATAAGGCATTTGTTCATGCTAACAACAAAACACGTCGTTTCTTTTTTTGTTTATTTGCTTTATTAGAAACGAATATGAAATCTCATTTAAGAAACAGAGGAAATATCCCTAAAAAGCATAATATAAAATCTTATATATAAAAAAGGCAATTGCGTTGAACAAAAATATCTAAATATAAAAAACTGTGTTACTCAGTCGATGCATCTATAGGATCTTCATCATCATCATTTTTCACTTGGACATAACTAGACCCGGCAATATCGTGCAATAGATCATAACAATCATCATTAGGCGTAACTTGTTCAGTTGCGACGATCACTAACAGTTTCACCATGCAAAACTCAAGTCTCTCTTTTATATATTTCTTGTATCCCTCTATCAATCAAATGAGCTTGAACTATTCTTGCCGGATACCAGTATACATTACTATAATCACGACATGGGCATCTAATATCCCCCTTTGCATTAGTTGAATTTTGAGTTCTTTGGATAAACTCCCGAACCCCAGTTATGTACTCCAAACACAACCGATTAGGCAACGATGTCCAACTCTTATCTATAGACATTTTTGACCAACTAAAAGAACATGAAAAATATTAGTCACTAAAAGTATTGCAAGTCATATGTAAATAAACAAAAGAAACATGAAAACTATACATTTAATATTATTATATAAGATTTTAAAAAAATATATTAATTTTTAATTATTAGAAAATATCATTTTAGGCTGATAGGATTGTATGATATTTAAATTAAAATAAAATTTAACAGACAATATTAAAAATTCAATCAACGATTAGATATGTCAAATATGGAACAACCATAACAGTGAATGCCTAGGGACGAATATTTGAACTAGATTTTGTATACAATGATTAGATATTTTTGTAGACTGTTGTTTCTTAAGAAGAAAAAAGAGACACTGATGTTTACATTACCATTGATTAAGGTGCCAGGGAAAGTAATATATATATATAAACTAGATTTCTTATTCAATGATTAGGTATTTTTGTAGAATAGTGTTGTTGCTTAAGGGAAAAAAATCAGTAATATTCTATTTACAAGAAAGAAGGATGAGGGTACAAGGTATTCGGGGATTGGTTAAAAAATATTAGTCACTAAAAGTATTGCAAGTCATATGTAAATAAACAAAAGAAACATGAAAACTATACATTTAATATTATTATATAAGATTTTAAAAAAATATATTAATTTTTAATTATTAGAAAATATCATTTTAGGCTGATAGGATTGTATGATATTTAAATTAAAATAAAATTTAACAGACAATATTAAAAATTCAATCAACGATTAGATATGTCAAATATGGAACAACCATAACAGTGAATGCCTAGGGACGAATATTTGAACTAGATTTTGTATACAATGATTAGATATTTTTGTAGACTGTTGTTTCTTAAGAAGAAAAAAGAGACACTGATGTTTACATTACCATTGATTAAGGTGCCAGGGAAAGTAATATATATATATAAACTAGATTTCTTATTCAATGATTAGGTATTTTTGTAGAATAGTGTTGTTGCTTAAGGGAAAAAAATCAGTAATATTCTATTTACAAGAAAGAAGGATGAGGGTACAAGGTATTCGGGGATTGGTTAATATATAGGCAAAAGAATCGTTACTTACAAGAAAATTTTGAAGCGTCGTTTTGTTTTTTGTTTTTTTTTTGGTTTTTTTTGACAGATGTTTTTCATGAGCAATGAATAAGGGCAATCACCTTTTGCAGTTGTGAACGAAAAAAATAATTACAAGAACAATGACAGCAACAACAATGACAATAATAATAAGAAGAAGAAAAAATTTAAGTAATAAAAGAATGCTCATCTTAAAAAAAAAAAAAAACACCCAGCGATTAAAAAATAATACAGCAACAACAATAATTACAATAATAATAATAATAATAATAGAACTTTAACTTAAAAAAAAAATACTCACACAATCTATTAGAAGTGCCCAGCTAAAGAGAAAGAAATATGCACTTAGGTTGCAGAGGTTTGAGGGGGAGAGAGAGAGTGTTGATGAAGTTTGAGAGAGAGAGAAAGTTTTTAGGAGAAAGTTGAGATCGGAGAGTAATAAAAATTAGCCTTTTGATTTTATTTTATAGTTTCATTTAATGAATCCTATTAGAAATTGAAGATTGTATTCAAAATTGAATTTGTTTTAGTTGTTATCCATTAAAAAATTATTTAAATATCAAAACTTCCTAATTCTGTGAGAAAGTTTGTTATTTTTTTTTATTTAAAAAAAACAATTTCCTGATGCCCTTGCGCATTAGGAACTTTTTGAAAATTACATATCTCAAATTCTAAAAAACTTTTTTATGCTAGCTGGCGTCACAAATTTAATTTCTTAAAACTTTCTGACACCTACATAGCGTCGGAAAATTAACTCCTAATTCTAAAAATCTTCCCGATGTTATAAGATGTAAACTTTTCGACGCCTACATAGCGTCGGAAAGTTATATTCTAAATCTCAAAAAACTTACCCACGTTATACGGCGTAGCAAAATTAATTTCCAAAACTTCCCGACACCTACATAGCGTCGGAAAATTAACTCCCAATTCTCAAAAAAAGTTCCCACACTATATGGCACTGAAAACTTAATTCCTAAAAACTTCTTGACGTTTATAGGCATCGGGAAGTTTCTAGTCAATGAAATCCGCCCGGTGAAGGACCAAATAAACTTACCGACGCTAACTTTTTAAAATAGCGTCGATAAGTGTGAATATTTCTGACAACATAAAAGCGTTAAAAATTATTAACGTCAATAAATACATCTTTTCTTGTAGTGTGAAATCATTCCATTTCAAATAGAGATAAACAACTAGAATCTCATTATTACTAAATGCCCAAAATTGATTTACTGATTGTAAACTATATCCTTTTGTATATAGAAATTGCATACATAATTAAAGTATACATATATAGAGTTATTGAGCTTTATGATATTTACTCAATATTATAATAACATGCAATTTATTAATTGAACTATTAATATAAATATACGTATGAAACTTTAATTCCTACAATGTATATATTTCCTATAAGCACCTATCCTAACAGAAAATGACTCCGGTGGAGATTGATCCTCGACGAACCACGGCTGCTTCTCGTCAATCTGCAGATGTGGTTGGGCTTTGGCGGCGGTTCCGACGAAGCACGGTTGAGAAACCTTTCATATACATTATTACGTACCACTAATTCTTTTGGTTGCAAAATATTACTGTCACGTACTATAAATTCTTTTTTTGGTTAGCACTTACTATAAATTCTTTTTGGTTGGAAAATTACTATCACTCGCTATAAATTCTTTTGGTTGGAAAAATTTCTACCATTTAATTATCTATATATACGTGTCTGCAGGTGCATATGTTTTTCGAATGCCATGCACTATGGTATTCTATGCGCATACAAATACAAAATGAAAAACACTGTTTGCTGAGACTTGAAAGAGAAGCAATTGTATACCAATGGTCCACCTCCATCTTTGTTTGCCTTTGAAGCTGTCGAAAACAGCTTACACCCCACCAATAAATGTAATAATTTATTATTTTTTTCCACCGAAGAAAATTAAATATACTAAAAAAAAAAAAATCAAGCCGTGGTACTTTGAACAAGTTGTCCCAACCAAGTCTCAATAGTCGCCATCATCTTCCATCCACCATATTAATGTCTAGTCTCGATCCATTTCTTTAAGATCCTCAAAAAAAAAGAAGGAAAAAAAAATCACTTTTATCTTGTTCCAACAAACAAATACATTTATCACAATACTTATCGTTTATCCGTTTCTTCTTTTTTAGTAAATTTGGATGTGTTTATTTGGTCTTGCAAATCTAGGTCAGAAGTCAAACACTCAAACTGGTCCGATTTCCTGAAAAGAAAAGCAAGAATATCATGCATATTCAGAAATGCCGTGGTAGTTTCTACGAAATATTAAAAGTGGATTTTGAGTGCCCCATTCAAAGTTAGATTTAATAGTGGTTGGAGCTGACGAAGTCAGACTAATCTATTATAACTAATCTATTATATATATATATATGAATTGTCTAGGCATTTGAAATTGTGCCTTCAGCACATTAAATTAGTTATTGGATTGATTTTGAACGGCCACGATTATGAGATCACTTATATGTTTTTTTTAGGTACACGTGAGGGGTGTCTAGGCCCCGTTTATTTAATTTATTCAAATTTTATTATAGTAAAAAGCTCTTAGAAACAGTCGCATTTAATTTTTTTATACAGTAAAAAATTCTCACATAAAATCACATTTTAACTCAAATTAAAAACTCGAATCAACGAACTAAACGGCTCTTAATCTAATTGACCGCAGTTCACTAGAGGATGTAAGTAGAATATATTATTATATAGATTAAAATATAATGAATATTGTGAGGTGAAAGTATGTCGTTTGTGCTCAAAATTTTTGCGGTAATATTTTTTGTTTTTATTTTTCTTCTCTAGGCAATTTATGTTTAAGGGAGTGCTAATAGAGATGGACCTTGGTTCAATAGCTTGGGTGATTTTGGTTTTTGCCATTAAAACTTGTTATGTTTAGTTTTGTGCCTCTAAAGTATTCAACTTTTGGTGCCTACTCTTTGCTTTAATGAATTTTTTTGATTATCCAAAAATACCCTTTCAAAAGAAAGCAAAAATAAAAAAATAAAAGATTGTGCTATAATCTTACCCTTTTAATTTCGTCTAAGAGAAAATTAATTCTGACCCTTAATTTCATAAGTTGAATTAAAAATGTCAAAAAACAGTCCATTGAATGGAATTAAGATATGTTGGCCATATTATGTGTGAACATAATGACCAGAAGTTCAAAGTCAACGAATTTGTTTGTTGACGCGTCGCACTAACAACCACAAGTCGTTCAACTAAAAGCTTGCCGAATAGTCTTTCACCGGTCAACTTACGTTTTTCTGTCCCCACTTTGGCTATTAATCAGGGGTCCACGGCGCGCGGTATGGGCAGGTTTGAGCGGTTTTTGTATATGACAGTTTGTGAAAAATGTCATTTATGGATGCTTAAAATTTAGACAGTTTAGACGGGTTTTTTAGCTGTGATTAACATAAACAATAAAAATAAAACATGATCATCAACAAATAGTCATTAGTAAACACAATTCAAACTAAACATATCAATGCAAAGATTTATGATACGTGCATAGGGTGTACTCAATTTGTCCGAGCTTGCCCCACAGATGTATTAGAAATGATACTTTGAGATAGGTGTAGCTAAACAAATCGCATTTGAATAATAATATATCAAGTCAATAAATAAATAAAGTGATAAAAAAATAACATACAAAATAACACTAATATTTCTCTAAATAAATAAATAAATATATATATAACAATAATGTTATGGGACTAAAAGTGGATCTCAAAATATAAGTAATGGTTAGTTTGTTTCATATAGTGATACTCAAATTATTAATTCTACTATAGTGTTTTTTTTTTCACAAAAAATTTGATTTTTAAACATTAAAATTAATAATTATAGTTTAAGTATACTTTCCAAACGTTCTTTCAATTTTATAATTGAGGCTCCTCCTCTTTTTTTTTTTTTTTTTTTTTTTTTAAGCTCGTATTCTATTAATTATAATATTAGGCATTTTTCTCTCTCTAAAAAGTAACAAAATTTAGGAAAGAGCTCAGAGTTGAAATTGTGGGGAAAAATAAGGCGATTAAAGTTGATAACTTATTTATCTTTGGATAATGACATGTTGGCCGTGTTTGGAGTTAGTTTTGTTTTTATTTTTCACGTTTTTCAAGAAAAAAATAAAAATGGGAGATAATTGACGTTTGACACAATTAAAGACAAAAAACGGAAATGAAAACGATTTTTTAGTTTAGTGTAAAATGAGAGAGAAATAAAAAATGACTTTTAATCGTTTTTCATTTTTTATTTTCATTTTCTCCTCTGTCGAGCATATAGAGTGAGACATTAATAGATTTTTTTATACTGAAAATAATCTATTGATAAAACTACCAAACACATCTTCAAAAGTGATTTATGTCTGCGATTGAAAGCATTTTTGTTTTCATTTTCATACAAAAAACAAATTCATTTTAGAATGAGTTCCAAACGCACTCATTATCTCGTTATCTTGTAAAGTTATAGCAAAGTGTACATGGCATTTTTAATAATTATTATGAATACACAACTTTATCGTTAAATTTGAAAGTCCATAAATTGTATACCCTTTTTTTTTTTTTTTAAACTAACCGAGGCAAAAACTACACATATAAGCTCTTATAAAGAATACTCTCATTACTGTTTGTCCAAACAACTCCATAAAAGCTATATCCATTGTCCATTGACACTTCATATGAATAGAATTTTATGGCAAGATATAAAAACACACCTTACATGAAAAATCATTTTTGCGTTATAATTAGGCCTTTTTGATGTATAGAAAAAATAAAAAATAAAAATGACACGTCTAATTTGTTTTTATCAACATAGTGGTCGTTTCCCAATTTCGTTAGTTAAAATATGATAACTCTATCAATTACATGATAACAACTCATTTTATGAATTGACATTAAATAAGTGCAACAAGAATTTAAATAGAATCTAAATGAATTTAAATAGAACTTATAAAGGTTTACCGTCATACGTTTTTCAGGAAAATTTTTTTGTAACAAGTTTACAAAATGTCAACTTTTTTTGTTTCTCTTCCAAATAATCACAGAATAAAGAAGAAGTTTCAATGTTTGACCCGGCCTCTTGTGGGGTGAAACAACTATGGAAATGGAAAGTCACACGAAGCTCAGAATCCAAATTAGAACAAAGACCAAATCTTAAAACAAACAACAAAAACCCACTTTTTACTTATTTATTTTTTATTTTAAATAAAATCTTAAAATATAATGGACCAACCAACCAAATCTGAGGGAAAAAGAGCCAACACAACATTACATTACCAACCGGTAGATTGTTGAATCAGACACACTCTTTAGGAAAAGGAGAGAAAGCGAGCTACAAACTCCTAGAGAACTACATTTATTAAATTAATAATAAGGGAAATAATAACAATAATAAAATAAAAATAATATAGAAAAATGAAGATTTTCTAGTACGTCTGACTTACCTGTAGATCTGGTTTTTAACCGTTAAATTTACGTATTTTTTGATTCTTATGCAATTTTATGTAAATTTGACGGATATAAGTCTACTGATATGTTGACGTACTGAAGAAGATCCGATGAAAAAATATTCTATTAGTGCGATAACGTTTTTTAACACAAATCACATCAAAATTATATTCGAAGTATTTTAAAAAAAAAAAAAAAAAATTCGAAGCCTTCAAGAAAAACGCCGAGGTCTATAGCAAACAATATCGATTTACAAGATGAGATCGTGTATGTTTTCTGTTTGTGTGTATAAAAAAAAAAAATTCTTCATAAAACAATTGTATTAAAATAAAGAGACTTTCTCCTTACGACTTCTTTATTAGTAGACCAATCTTTAATTAAAATCAAATTATATAAAAAATATACAGAATAAATCATTTATAATATAAATTTAACAATTAAAAATAAAAAATACTCGTAATTTTTTATGATCCTACAAAAATACTCCCAAAATAAAAGTAATAAGAAATAATTTCTGGAAGACACAACACAAACAAGCACCACTTTTCACTCTCGAGTCTTGTGACTTTGCCCTCCTCCTCTTTCCTTCTAGCACCCACATCGAGGCAATTTCTGTTTTGATTTATAAGTTTTCGTTTTGTCAAATATTCTTTGCCTCCGCAAGTGGGTGTGAGAGAAACAGAGAGTTTAGAGAGAGAGAGAGAGAGAGAATAGCAGAGACTAGAGAGAGAAAGAGAGAGGATTTGGGAAAGTGGAAATCCCTATGCGGAGAGTGGATTTCTGGGTCTTCACCAAAGTTTCACGGTGGCCCAGGTGAGCCAAAAAAAAAAAAACCCATCATTCTGTTTCTCAAATATGTTTGTTCGTTTCTGAATTGGGATTATCGTATTTGTTACCGTTTGAGAATTTTTGTTCAGATCTTTATTGGGGCTGGTTTAATAGATTCTGGGTCGTGGGAAAATATATGATTTTGAAATTATTGATTGTTTTTCCTACTATTTTTGGGTCAGGATCTCCGATCTCATGGGATAAGAGCAAAATAATTTGGAAAAATTTAGGAAAAAAAAATGATGGGCAGTTTCATTTTAAGTGATGAGAGAGAGGATCAATTTTATGATGCTCGTGAGGACCTTTCTTCTGTGTCTGAATGGGATTCTGATTGCTCCGAGGACTGTAAATCGAGTGTTTCGAGTAGATTAAGGTACGAGGTTTGGGCTGAGAAACTGGGTAGTGTTATGGAGAGGCGTAGGAAGTTCTTGAGATGGATGGGTTTGGATTTGACTGAGGATTTTATTGCGAATGAGGACAAAAGAAGAGGACTTTCTTGTGATGAGATTGAATTGGATGTTGATAGAGTTAAGGAAAACAGTGGGACTGTGCTCAGACTTTCGGTTTTCAAAGAGGTGATATCGTTGAGCGAGTCTAGTAGCGTGTCTTCCTCATCGAATGAGGCTTCGGATTCGATGGAAAACGGTGCTCTGCAAGAGAATTTCTCGTGTAAAGTTGGGAATTCGAATGACGGACCGGAGTTTTTGAAGGAGGAATTTGGCCTAGATAGAATGGTCGGCAGGTTATGCGTAGCCCGTTCGGAGCAATCGGGAATCTCTGAGGAGGTTCGGAGAGACCACAGCCGGTCTCTTTCGGTTGAGGATGCTAGGTACTTTGTTGATGTCAGAAAGAAAGTCAAGAAGGGTTGGCTGAGAAGATTAGGTGTTGGGATGTGCGTTGTCGATACGAATGGAGATGCTGTTCTTAGTCCCGGTGATGTTCAGCCGAAGATCGGAACGGGGATGCAGAGGGTTCAGGTCTATCCATACAAAAAGCGGACCAAGGAACTCTCTTGCCTTCATGCTGGACAAGAGTTTAAAGCGCACGAGGGTTCGATACTTAAAATGAAGTTCAGTCTTGATGGACATTACTTGGCAAGTGCCGGTGAAGATGGTATCGTGCGTGTATGGAAAGTGAATGAAGATGAGAGGTCAAAGAAATTCGACGTTGCTGGTGATTCTTCGTGCCAGTGTTTCACAATTGATCACTTGTCCAAGTTAAGTCCTTTGGAGGTGGATAAAGAGAAACACAGTAAGGTAAATAAGTTAAGGAGATCGTCCAATTCAGCTTGTATCATTTTCCCTCCTACAATCTTCAATATACTGGACAAGCCTCTGCATGAATTCCGGGGACATAGCGGTGAAGTGTTGGATCTCTCATGGTCAAGCAAAGGGGTTAGTAACTCAGTATCATCATAAGCAAGCAATTTTTTTGAGCTATTTATTTATCCTAGTTTTACTTGAGGAAAATACTAGGAATCCCAGGTGATTTTTGTTCGGAATGATGTGGCAAGTGAAGTGTCATATTCTAATTTTTGTATATGTTTATGGACAGTTGTATACTGAGAATTGAAAGTTTTTAAGTCTTGCCGCATCATTTGGCGCAAAAAGTTTGGTGGATGACTTGGGATCCCTAGCATTAGCATTTCCCTTTACTTGAAAGCTTTTACATTGCTCTAACTTAAAGAACTTGTTTTGTACTTCTTCATTAGTGTGCTTGTTTTTTGTTTTTATCAGTTGCTGAACTTTCTGATATCAATGTCTTTTTTTATGTTATTTATATGTCCTGCAGTTTCTGCTCTCATCTTCTATTGATCAGACGGTTCGTTTGTGGCAAGTGGGAAGTGATAGATGCCTTAGAGTTTTTTTTCATAATAATTATGGTGAGCCTTTTGTTGCTTTTGGTAGATCAATATAGCTGTCCTGCCAAACAGTGTTTTTCCTCAATTTGGTTCAGATTGCTTATTCATTAAATTGTTTTGGTTGAT
Source organism: Morus notabilis (assembly GCF_000414095.1). Lineage (NCBI taxonomy): Eukaryota > Viridiplantae > Streptophyta > Magnoliopsida > Rosales > Moraceae > Morus > Morus notabilis. The sequence continues at coordinate 10,223 of NW_010365450.1, forward strand.
GCAGTAACTTGTGTTGATTTCAATCCGCTGGACGATAATTATTTCATCAGTGGCTCAATAGATGGAAAAGTTCGCATCTGGGAAGTTCGTCGCTGTCGGGTTGTTGATTACATTGATATTCGAGAGATAGTCACTGCTGTGTCCTATCGCCCTGATGGAAAGGTCTGTCAGAGGATTTGTTCCTTGGAAATGATAACTTAAGCGCGATAATTACAATTTATTTGACTAATCTTACATCTAACGGGTCGATTGGAATACTTGCAGGGGGGAATTGTTGGCACCATGACGGGCACCTGTCTTTTCTATAATATCATAGGTATAAACCAAATTCATTTCACTATTCCGCTACTTCACTAAAGCTTATATTTGCTTAGCACTAATAGAAGATTTGGATCCAAGCCAAGTTTGAAGTGTTTTGGTTTGATTTTTTTGAGGAAGAAAATAGTGGAATAGATAGACAAAAGGAATCGGTTTGGTCTCTGATACCATTTGATGTATTTAATCTAGACTAGCAAGCATGAAGTTTTGTGTGATGCATCTTTAATCTGGATTTAGATGTGTAAAGAAATCCTTAAATTTGTTGTAAGGATTTCATTTAAATGATTGGATATTTTTTCCTCCTTTTTCAAGTTCATCTTAACCGTGTTTGTAGACAATTGTCTGCAATTGGATGCTCAAGTTTTCTTACAAGGAAAAAAGAAGTCAGCAGGCAAGAGGATTACTGGATTTCAGGTTGTTGAATCATTAAAAAGTCATTTTGTTTAAGTGAGATTGCATTTCACCTTCTTGCTCTTGCACCCACCGAGTACTAACTTCTGAGTTTTCAGTTTACTCCAAGTGACTCAAACAAAGTCATGGTCACCTCTGCCGATTCGTTAGTCCGTATAGTCTGTGGGAACAATGTCATCTGCAAATTTAGAGGTGCGTGCTAACTTTATATCTTGTCAATGTGAGATCTTGGTTCTTTCATCTGCTTTGTTGATAGATAGGTTTCCTTAGTTACCACTAACTTTTATGATCTTTCTTATGTGGTTTTGCTTAAAATTCCTATTTTGATGAAACCTAATTTTATCTCTTTTCTTCTCTGTGTTTAGGTGTTCGAAATGCAGGAAGCCAGATGCCTGCATCATTTACTTCAGATGGGAAACACATTGTCTCGGCAACCGAGGATTCAAATGTCTACATCTGGAACTACACGAACCAAGAGAAGACTTCTTCGCGAACAAAGAACATATGGTCTTCTGAGAGTTTCCTGTCGCACAATGCATCGATTGCAATACCTTGGTGTGGTTCAAAAACTACACCGGATGCAATTCCATCCCCAGCACTCATTGGGGACACGCGAGGAAGTGGACTCGAGCATGGTCAAAAGCATCCCTATCTTGAGGAGCATCCACAACAGAAAGTGCCCATCTCTTCGCCCGATTGTTTCCGTGGGTTTCTGGAGTCCTTGCCAAAGGGAACCGCAACTTGGCCCGAAGAAAAACTTGTCAACTCAAGTCCCATGGCAATCTCTCCCACAACGCTTACCTCCAAGTTCAGGTTCTTGAAGAGCGCTTTGCAGAGTATGTCCGGTTCTCCTCACATGTGGGGTCTTGTGATAGTAACCGCCGGCTGGGATGGACGGATTAGAACCTTCCTCAATTACGGGCTGCCAATTCGCATATGAAACCTTTCAGTTTCACGATAGGTTGGTATTTCTCGAACAGCGGCAATTTCACATTGCTGCAAAAAGCAGTTAGTTTAGAATCAAATTGTGTTGTATATGCATATACGCAAATGCAATATAGATATATAACAGTCTATTGAAAAGGGGTTCGTTTATTCATGACTAAGGGACTAAGGGATTAACAAGTGTATTTATATAAAAACAAGATCAAGTCAGATAATAACACAGAAAGCAGCGGTTTGTCTAATCCAAACTGTAGACCCAGACCGGTTCAGTTTGATTGGCTGGCTGGGCGTTGCTATCCTTCTGTTTTGTATTGTTTTCCATGGATATAATACAGGTCAATCATACGATTCTTTGATTTGTTACTCAAGGACTGTCAGCCCAAGATTGGTTGAGGTTGCATGTGGCAATGGTCCCTTGTGTTTGTAATTTGTATACGAAGACTACAAAGTTGTGTGCATAATACAGTTTGTCTGTGGGCCTTTTCCTCATACCTTTATACGGGAATGATTGTATGTTTATTCAAATTTCATTTATGGAATTTTTGTTTCCTTATTATCCCAGCTATATTTATGTATCAGTTCTGTCAGTTTTATGCTATGAATTTAATCAAATCTAACTTTTAGAAGCACGTACTATCGGTAAAAAGTTCCCATGTTCTATTGTGCGTCCTCAGTTTGTGGTATATTTTGGATTTATCGGAACCATGCCATGTAAGAGCATTATGAGATTTTAGTACTATTTTGTTTTTGTTAATTTGATTTTTCAATTTAAATTAAAAAGTAAATTTAAGTGTGAGAAAATACTGTAGCATAAAAAATTAAATTTAAATTCTTATAAAAGAAAATATTATAGTAAAAATTTGAGTTTTGATTCGAATTAACAAAACGAACGAGGCTTTTGTTACCTATCATTCACTAATTTTTTTCAAAAATAGTAGAAAATAGGCCAATATGAAAAGCTTGAAATAGTATATAGGTCAATTTTTAGTTATAGAAATTAATAGACCATAACTTGTCAAGTTATGGTTCATAACCAGATAAGTTATGAACAAATTTGTTAAGTTATGGTTCATAATCAGACAAGTTATGGACAAAAATTGTGAATTATGGACAATAACTTGTCAAGTTATGGTTCATAACCAGACAAGTTATGGACAAAAACAGTAATTTGGCATATTTATTAACTTATGTAAACTATTAACCTATTAATTTTAATTCATTTCAAGTCTTGGTTTATTTTCCTCTCTCTCAATTTTTTTTATAATTATTTTTATCATCCTATACATGGGACTGGTTGGAAGCAGGCGGATGCAGAATTTTCTAAAAGTTTTGTTTGTTTGTTTGTTTTTTTTTTTTGGGTTTATTATTTCATAAATATACAGAAATCGAACAATAATAAGAAAATATTGTTTGAAAGGCTTATAGAAAAAATATTGTTTAAATATGCGCATTTGAGAAAAGTTATTTCAGCACAACAATTAAGGAAAAAGTTAATTAATGCCACATTTGAAGAACTATTATTTATAGGACTGAGAAGAAATATTTGCATGGAGGCACATTGTAGGCATCCAGATAAACATGCATTCTGAATGAGTGAAGACAAATTATGTAAAACACATTCGAATGAGGAATCAAATTGACGGTGCATAATAGATAATATTGAAATTAATATTTATATAGCCTAATATAGCAAAGCCAGATAGAGAGACCCGTATCATTTAAGGTCCGTTTAGTTCGCTGATTCGAGTTGATACGTACTGTAATAAAATTTAAATTCTAAACTTAAATAGGTGAAATAAATAAAGTCTTAATTAAGCTAAATAACATACACTTTAGGCCTCCTTTTCCTATCAATCCTAACGAAGGGATCCCATCTTGTATTTGGACGGTCAGTATGGGATGGCTCAACCCTTTTCAACTGTGGCAGTGAACCTTCCAAAAACTGATTTCCAGAGAAGTTAAAGACCCTGAGATTGCGAACTGAGCCAATGGATGCTGGGATTTTCCAAGCGAAGAGATTGTTCGCAATAGAAAGTCCTTCCAGGTTGGGAAAGTACTTCAAGAAACTCAGACATATCAGCGACGACAAATTCGGAGGAATTTCCCCTGAAAACTTGTTGTTTCCGAGGTTGAGGATTTCCAGCTTTCGGCAGTCAACTGTCTCGGCTGGTATTTGGTCAACGAGGTTGTTGCCAGAAAGAGAGAGCTCTTCGAGCTCGGAGAGCCGTTCGAATTAGGGGGTGTTCAAAAAATCCACTGAATTAAATTAAATTATGTCAAATCGTTAATTGTTTTTGAATTATTAAACGGTTTAGTTAATACTTATTCTAGTTTTTTTTGGCGATGGTTTAAATTCTTTAAACCGCTTACACCGTTCAAAAATATGCATATATAAACTTTTTAATTATTATGAATGTACCCTTTTATTGTAAACGTACCCCTTTATCTTTATTCAGATTTTGTTTCAGTGGATTCTACTTGAAAATATTTAGAATAAGACATAAATAAAATATATTTTTTTATATTTCTATTAACTATTCATATTTGTTAATTTATTTAAAATTTTAATAATAAATATTTTTTTTTAAAATAATAAAATTAACAAAATGTCGTGTCAAGATGGACTCATCACATCTAAACTTTTAAACTCATGATGGATGATGGACTAAGATAGTCTAACCCATCATGACTTATAAATAGGCTCATATGGATCACTCCATGGCGGCCTATGGCATGGCGCACGAAAAATTGACATGTGGAATGGGCTGGGCTGAGGGTTGGGCCCATGACCGGCACGGGCCCAAAGAGAATGGGCCAGGATAGATGGGCTGGGCTGAGTTGGTATTTTTTGAAGAAATGTTGCCCACTAGATATTCTGAAAGTTGGCCAATGAAATTATTGAATGAAACATCCAAGAACCGGAGTTTCTTAAGATCGAAAGACGACCACGGGATATGGCAAGGAAAATAGTTGTCTGAAAGGTAGAAACAATTTGTGTGAGATTACCATGAAATGTGGGATATGACCCAACAAAATGGCACTGACGTAGAGACAAATGTGACAAGGACCTGACCTTTTTGAGTAGATAACTCAAGTCAATAGAGAAATAAGTTAAAAAGAGAGATCCAACGTCCTAACTAGACTACTCAATTTAAACTCGAGAAGAGATCCACTAAATGCAAGATTGTTGGACAAACACGAGCAGCTCTTGGAGGTTCCTGCAATTGGAAAATGGTCTCTGGCATATTCGGAGGCAAATTGCAACTGTCAAAATCAAGAGATGTCAGAGAAGATGATAAATTCATAAAATAGATAAGACGGAATAAAATTCAAGTTAGTACTCTGTTGATTGAGTTCTTCGAGGTTGGTTAGGTTGTGAGCCAGTGCTTTGAAAGTGGATGCCCTAATGTTAACAAGAAAATGGATATTATTAAGAGAGACGGAAGGAGACCAACTTGGAGAGATGAGAGATTTCTATTGGGAGATTGCCGTTGAATTCAGACTTGAAGGAGACATCGAGGCCAAGCACTAGTAAAAGATGAAAAGACTTGAAAGTAGAAGATCAAGAAGAGGAAGACATGTGTTGATGCTCGAAAAATCACACGTTATGGAATCTGCCCAAATCCCGCAACACGACTCAAGGTATGGTACGTGGACCCAAGCCACGTTCGGGAGCCTTTACATGGCCGTGGGTTGGAAGGCCAAGAAAAATAAATTGACCCATTTTATCTAGTTCAATTAAACGCTCGGCCTACTTAAAAGAGGCATCGGGTATATGAGGAATTAGGATAACATGCGGAGGAAATTAGACAAATCCAATACAAATTACCCAACCCAATTTTATTACTCAGAATTTTTTAACCAAAAATCTAGAAATCCTATTGGCCCATTTTTACCACACCTATGCACTAGAAGCCAAACATAGTTCTTTCTTTCTTCCTCTCCTTTGGTAAAAAACGTGCAGCCCTCTAAGGAATCTCAAGGCATTTATACACCAAAGAAGGCAAAATATCTTTCTAAATGCATGGCTCTTCTCCTTTTAACTCACCCAAAAATACCAAGTCAGCAAAATCTTCTCATTGGTTTGTTCCAAAACTCCATGTATTCATCTCTTAGGCAAATCTTCCTCGGAAAATGAGAAAAACACCACCAAAGACCACTGAAAACGTCACCTAACATAACACGCCAGCATCAAAGACCAAAATTCAAACTACTTGGAGGGAATATTTCTCTCCTTTTGAAGCTCCACCTCTTGCCTATAATGACCTCACACATTTCCACCACAAAATCATCCCAATCCAGCCAATAATACATGTAAAAACACCTGATAAAAATGGCTAGAAGAGGATACCAAATCCGTTTCATTTGCAATCTTGGAATCCAATAATGAGCCTTCAAAAGAGCACTAGTCCTATATGACTTGACACTCGGGGGGTTTCTTTACTATAGTGGGTTGATGGTAGTGTAAACATAAGAGTGAGTGTACTTCATTTAGAGAACCTTATTCTCAAGGCAAATGAAGAAAACAAAATTGGATTTGAATTAATAATATTTTAAGTAGTTAATATACAATTACTGGGAAAGAATGGATGATTTTCAAAATTCAGAAGGGCCACAAGTCTCCCCAGAGGGATTTCCGAGCCTGACGATGTAAGATCGGGTTCTTATTCTTTGTGATGATTATTCGCTCGTATGAACCCTCTGAACCATCCTGCTTCATCGATCGGCAAACGTTTAGTGAAACCTGCTTACCCCTTCGAATAGGCGAAAAGATAATTCTACCCCAACCGCCCCCAAGATCAGCACGGTTTGTTTCTTCTTCTTCTTCAGCCTCATCATTATCCTCAACATCCGTTATTTCCGTTTCTTCAGAATCATAGGTAATTGGGTCGGGTTCCTCAGATGGGACAACAGCAAGTTCTTCTTGTTGCTTAACCAAGTCATCTGGTAAAGTCAAACACCAATATCGAGTGGGAAATTTGTGGTTTATAATTTTCCCAGTGCACTAAAATGTACATATAGTGTCAAAAGATGCTAATATATCCATGAAAAATAATCATATTCATCGTGGAGATTTTCTGAGAAGTTTGTAAAACAAAGTAAGGTTGCAGAGACGTAAAGAATACCATAATCAACTTCAACATCTTCTGGTTTTCTTTTAGCAAGCTGTTCCTTCAATGTCTCAAATTTCACTCCATCAAGTGGCCAAGCTTCCCTGCACATCGACACCTAAAATTAGGAAATATTTTGAAAAACTAATATGCAAGTAAAAGTCGCCTCAAATCAAATGGTCAAAGATGACTAATTTAAAAAATGTTAACGCATGCTAGTTGAAAAGAAAAACTCACTTCGGTCGTTGTCCTCTCCTGAAAGCAACAAAAGAAAATTTCTCATCCTCAAAGCCACGTAAAACCTTACCCTTAGAACGCTACAAAGGCCACAAAAAAGAGTTGACTATCAGTAAGATTTATTTGCTCCAATTGTGATATCACTGCAAGTCAGAAAAGGTTAAAAAATTGAACAAAATGAACCCATAGCATTTAACAAGATGCAGCTTCAGAAAACCAAAGGGTCTGAAGGTTCGGTGCCACGGTTGACATTTCAAATAAAATTGAACAAAATGACCATAGGATGGGGGAAAAATAGCAAAACTAGAGAAATAAGACAACTATTTTACTCCATGGGAGATTTACTGGTTATTGGTATTATAGGACAAGCATCAACACACATTCTCATTAAGACACAAGGTTTAAACACACACACACACACACAGAGCTTAAAATTCCTTCATGATCGCATATGTTTCTAATGAGTCAAAACTCAAATTGAACATGCTACAAGCAAATGATCAAAATCTAGTTTTGTTCAAACTTCCTTTTGCATATATGTTTCCTTTTTCTCATTGTATATGTGTCAAGTGAATATATAGTCAATTTAAACGTATTATTTTTCACGTAGTAATGAATGTCTACTTTTAAACTTCTTATGCTAGGATATATTTCAAATCACATAATTTTTATGCAAGCAATACAGTGCATACTCACTGTAGGACATGATTTAATGAGTTAGGACAGACCTTGTATGTACGCTGAGTAGTCGTCCTCTCCAAGCGCTGAACGAAATGACAGTAAGTTCCTGTTTTCTCCAACGGACATGCCCCATCATGAGCACACTGCATCACAATTAAAGAGAATAATTTCATAAGAAACAATTAAAACTACAATTAATAAAATAAAAAAAGACAGTAAATTTGTTTTGGGCTAAGAACAGAGGAAAATAAGGGTGAAGAGCTATTATACTCACAGGAGCAACTATATATGCACCACTTTTTGGATCCAATAAGTCCTTAGAAGCTTCACCGTTTTTGCCTTTTAATTTCCGCAATTTCTAAGAAATCGTGAACAAGATATTATACACAAGGTAAAGAAAACTACGATTACGAACATGGCATTGGAAAACAGAACAAAAACCTTGTCCCTAAGAAAAATTAGTGAAGAGCTATTTACCCTTTTCTCCATCCATAATATATGCGATCGCATTTGAGATATGATGCTAGATCCTTGCGGTGTTCCAGGTTCAACCAAAACCTACAAAATATTTGGATGTTAAAGGAAATAAAATTAGGGGAAAAAAAAAGGTTACAACTTACATGATGCATTTTTCACAACATTCTCTTCCTTCAATTTTACCAAATCTCCGGTATTATTAATCAGAGACACTTAAAACACATTAAATTTTGAGAAATCTTTGTTTTTTTTTTTCTACATCAAGTATAACATCCTATACAAGATCATAACTAATTTCTCTCTTGCCAATGTCATGTATTCTCATGGTAAGATTTTAAATTAATCATACGGGCTGAAAATCTACCAGAACATCCTGTGTAAGCTCCCAAAGCTGGCGTACTATAGTTATTCGGTCCTGGAAAGACGGAATCTCCCCAAGCACATAAGACTTCAAACAAGAAAAAGAAATTGATAAGTATCGACATAAAGGTCACATATCCAAGGCATAGAATTCATTCTACAGGATCATATGAGGTTGAAGAAGAAGGGAGATGGTGACTAAAAGACAAATAATAAGGAAAGATAATAAACAACTTACTGCAATCACAATATCGTGTTTTCTTTCTGACTTTTTAATTTTTTTCGATAGAGCTTCAATGCTTTCATAACTATGAATAAGTGGCAAGTTCTTCAATCCTAAAACTCATAATACATCACCGTCAGAATTTTGGTCCACCATAGATTCTTTATTGCATGGACTTTGAAAAAAAAAAAAAAAAAAAAAATCAGAACATACCAAATAACACTGAATAACATAAAAAATTCAATGTCAAGAAAAACTACAAACATGATTTTAAATAATCCAACTTTATATCACAGGTAAAAGATAACCTCAGTTGTTATAATCATATGGTCATCTATTTGCATTATCGTCATCCCTATGATCTCAAAGGAAATAGATTACTCAATTCAAAATGAAGACCTTGTATTAGGCTCCGGCCTGCACGCTGCATAGACTGGGATGGCTCTATTAAATTGACTTTCTCCAAGGACTGTGGCCAGACTTCTCGTAGAGCCCTATGACATCCAATTTATATTAAGGGAATCCAAAGATTATAATGATAATCTCATAAGCATGTTGTTCTGTATATATATGAATTTCACCAGAAGGCTGAACCCGTGCCAGCACCAAAATCCAGCACGGTTGATGGAGAGAAGCTGGGCAGTCTTCTGCGGACCTGAATATAGATAAATTTTGAAGAAACATGTATAAATATACGGAAATTTACCGACTCAATGGCTCTAAAGAAAAGAATCAAAAGCAATTCTGTTAGGTTTCATATTCAAATCAAGGTTTACGAATATGGATTGAAGAAAAAAAAAACGCCAGAATCTGCTTTTGGTAACCTCTTTTTTGAAATACTGTCTTTGACTCAATTCCATTTTCATATAGTACAAGTTAAAAAAACAAAAATATTATTGCTTCCTTAAGATCCAAAATGCTTTTGTGCCATTCCCATTTTTAACTATCCTCTTCTTTTCATCCTTCAAAAACTCTCTCCCCCTCAGACACTACCAATCAAACGCATTTACACATGTAACAAATACTATAATTCATTAAGTAAATGTACTTCTCAAATACCAAAGTTTCCGAATTATAATCAAGAATTTTAGGAAACTAGAACTTCCAACCCAACTATGCTTAATTCATCCATACACAACATTTTCTCAAAATTTTCACCATAATTCACGATATTCCAAAACACCCAGATGGTAAAATTGAAAGTCCAAAGGTAGCTACCTCGGAGAGAACTCTGTAACAGGCGGAGAAGACGGCGGGCATACGAGAGGCGACATAAGCGATGGTCTGATCGTCTCTGTACTTGAGTCCAATGTCGCCATAGGAGCTCTGAATCTTCCACCGCCTTGATTGACGCTCGTCGACGAGATCCTTCGAAGCCGCAGCCGTTATCTGAAGGCTCGCCCCCTTGATTTCGTTCAGCGATTGGGACAGCCTCAGTACTTTGTTTCTCGTGTGAGGGTCCTCTTGCTCTGAAAACCAAAACCTACCATCAAAAAATGTTTACAAAAAACAACGATAGAAATGGATTTAGAGAGAGAAACGGGGAGAGAGAGAGAGAGAGACCTCGGATGTACTTTTTGATGGCGCGACGGAAGCGAACGGGGACGACGAGGCAGCCAACGGACTGTTTCGCGGCGGAGCGGAGGGTTTCGGGAGTTAAGAGCTTCTTTGCGGTTTCTGGGATTATGGCGGTCGCCATTTTCGGAGGGAAATGAAAATCACGAGCTTTCTCTTCTTTTTGTTGGGCGTTGCCTGCGAGCGAGCGAGAGAGGTGGTTTCTTTGTGGTTTGGTTTTCTGGGGGTTTAGTTTCGGGAGAAGTCTGGGTTTTAGGTGGCTGTTTTTGCTTTGTAGCGGAAAACGACAATAAAATGGACGACATCAAAAACCATGAAACGACATAAAGAAGGACATAAAACTAGAAACGACAACAATCTCCAAAACAACAACTATTGCCAAGAAACAATGATATAGGAAATGACGGCATTTTGAAACGACAAAAATACAGAAAGGACATTAAAACGACTCTGGCCTAAGAACGACGAAGATATCAAGAAACGACATGATATATCACACAAGGTTACGTTTCAAAAAAGGCAACAATATAGAGAAGCGCGGCGAGGCGACGACGTTTCCGCTCAGACCCACTGTGACGGCGGCGACCCATACGACCTGCAGAACCACCCGTGTACAACTCTTGCACGCCGAAGCTCACCAAAGATGACCTAGCCCAAGTTGCAAATGGCCCGATGGAGATTAATGAGCCCAAAAAGAAATTTTGCCCTAATCTGTTTCAAAAGCCTAGCATTCCAAATTCAGGGTACAAATATAATTGATTTGATGGGTCAATTATAAATTTAATATTTGAATGTAAAAAATACTATCTAATACAATAATATTTATTGCGGTAAATTTTTTATGTGCTATATTTTATGAAAATTTTTTCACTAAGTATAACATATGTGAAATTTGACACTTGATTGTTATTCGTTAAAATATTTACTTTTTCAGGTAATGATTACAATTTTTACATTTTTTAATTATTTTAAAAATAAAAATGTATTTTTATAACTTTTAAAAATCAATGATTATGAGAGAAAGTAAATTTAACATTTTAAATAGTATTATGCAAAACAAAAGTAAAAATAACATATCATATCACACTGATACCTAATATAATGAAGTTAGCATGCTATTATATATAATGAATACATTCCCATAATCCACAGTGAAAATTTTTCAAAAGATCACATGTAAGTTAGCATGATCTTTGTCTCTTTTTCCCCAAAAGCATTTTCTTTGTCTTTTTTCCCCAAAATGTCGGCCAACATGAGTCTAAGTTGATGGGCATGTCTTTTAAAGGTTTGTTTATCTCCTCTTAATTTTGGTCTCTAGCTGTGTCATTTCTTCCTATAGTAATTCTTCATCTCTAAGATATTCTTATCAGCAATGCTTGTTTTTTAACGTTAGATTAGATCAAATTACATAAATAAGAAAAGAAAAATATGTAAAAAATGACAAATACTAACACAGATATGACTATACAAAACAGAACTTGAAAAAGGTAAAACTCTCTCTCTTTATGAAGTACTTGACTATCTTCTACGAATTGGGGAGGCAATAAAGGAGACAACAAAAGGGAGAGAACACATTTTGACTTAAATATTAAGGACAAATTTTTCTGTTAATACTTAGGTAACAGGGTATAAGATCATGTTCATTTGCTTGGATCATACAATAAATTATTACCCTCCTTTTTTTTTTTTTCTCTCCCAGTAGGTACTTTTTTGTCACTGTTCGAATTTAATCCCACAACCGACTGGTTGGGGCCACAAATTACTATTATCTTCGTCAAATGGGGTATCACTTTGAGACGTACAACTGAGCTAATAACTTCTAAAAGAGACAACTAGTAGATTCTTGTTGAAAGTTTGATTAATGATCATCTGCAACAACCATGAAGCAAACATGGTAAATTTTTCTAGCCAAAAAGAAAAACGTGGTTAATTCCTTATGGCTGTCAAGTGGGTCTTTCTTATTTCAATAGAAGGAAAAAAAAAAAAGACAGAGATTCTTTTATACAGGTCTTGTTCATTTCATCAATTCAAATTTTCAATTTTAATTTTGTTATAATTAAAAGTTTTTACAAAAAGTCACATCTAACTTGTTTTACTACAATTAAAAGCTCTCACATAAAATCACATCTCATATCGAATTGAAAATTCAAATCGTTGAATTCAGATCGAATTGAAAATTCAAATCATTGAACTGAAGGTGGCCATAATTTTATTCCTCCTGTTCCGGATGGGATCATCACATTTATTGTACGTTCCATGCATGCTCGTGGGCTTGGTTTATGATTTTAATCTAACTGCAAGTACAGCCTATTAAATAGCAATTAAGCAAGTTGGAGAGATAAGGTAGGGAGAAGTAGTTGATATCCCTAACAGAGATTAAAGATATGAAATACACAAGAAAAAAGCACAAGCATTGACGTTAAAATGTCTCAAAATTTAGAACAGTAATCCATCATCAGGAAAAGGAGACGTGCATGTATATATAAGTAACTTATCAAATGATCAGGTAAAATACATGTCTATTTCAATCGCGTGACTTATAGGGAAGACGCCTAACCTTAACATGACGTTGCTACTTTAACATATATATTAGAATTGCTATACCATTTATAGAATAATGATAGAAACAGTCATCAAACTAGAACTTTCATAAACATAATACCTTTAATTTCAAATTCTTATGGCGCTCTAATTTGATAAAGCTGTATGTGTATATATATACACACACATATGGTTCCTTAATTTTCTTTTTTCAGCCTACCAGCACTACGACATAGTCATATATATTGCCGCTGTTTTCAGTGCCCCCAAATAATAAATTTTTTTTTTTTAGGACATTTGGCTCCAACCATAAAATATGACCACAAATATTTCTCACATATATATATATATATATTTCATCATATAACACGCGCGCACACACACACATATATGTACATAGTGAAGAATAAAAAAAGTGGGAAACAGTGTTTATATATGAGAAGGGATCGTGTAAAATATATAAATGTTCTTGATCTTTCTTTCCTTAAACGCATGCATTGGGCTCCATAAAACCCTGGGGCATGTTAGTAGGCCCCATACCATCACTAAGACCCCGAAGATATTCTTCAAAAAATCAACCTACCACATACTTAACCGACCCCATCCTCTTAATGCCCACTTATTCTTCATATTTTCCATTATATAATAAATAAAAATATAAATAAACCATCATTATTTATTCATACGTGTGTGTACTATACTCCATTAATATAAAGTTAAAAACAATAGAAGTGTACCCAACTAGGGTTTCCAATAACTTTCTTCTTCAATCAAATCCCAATAATATAACAAATCAAATTTTGTTCCATGATTATTGTATCATTGTACCAAAGTCTCATGATAAGTCCAACCCAAAATACTCAATAAAACAACTTGCATAACTTACAAGTGCCAACAAAATTCAATACAAAACAGCAGCCACGATAATATTATACAAACACTACACAAACCTTCTTTCATATAATTATATCTATATATATCCCTTACCATCATCATATAACTCATACATATTACTAAAAGCTACTATATTAAAAGCTGTCTATATCGTATATTCTGGTGACATATTCCTTCTTTTCCTACCTACGTTTGGTTTCTCAATATATATAATATATAGATTACATCTATCTCTCTAGATTAACAACTAATATTTATGATATTGCATATATATAACCATGCAAATGCATATGGATACTATTTTCATGTCTATATTTTCTTTAGTAATTCATGTACTTTTCTAACTTTTCTTGTGGGGCTCAGGCGCTGATTGCAGGAAGAATTGGTTTGGGGTCTCTAGAAACCATAATTTCAGAGGCAGTCCATAACTGAGCTGCTTCGCTTAAGTTGGAAGCCCTTTTCGACGGCGACGTTTCATTGCAATCAGCAAAGTACTTCCCAGACACCTTCGTCAGCCTCGGATTCGTCGCAACATAGCAAGTCGTTGCGGCAGCCTAAACAATTATTAATTAATAATAATAGTTAATAATGACTATAAAATAGCCCAAAAGAAAAAAAAAATTAAATCATTTCTAAATTAACAATAAAAATTATAGCGATCGGAACAATTATACAATAACATTACAGAATACTTGTGCAAACTTTGAAGATTAAGAAATGAACTGGATTTATATATAATTACCTGAGGGATTGTCTTTAAGAGCTTGGAAGCCAAGAAGAACACCAGATCTACATGTTTTTTAAAGAAAGATTTTTCAGTAAACTAATTAAAATATGCGAACTAATTATAAACTTTAAAGTTAATTAGCTAGTTATTAAGAAATGAAATAAACCTGTAATAAGGCCCTCGCGTTCTCTGGTGAGTCTGGTCCTAACTATTCCTGGATGGACACAGTTTACTGTCACGTTTGCCTCCATTTGCTGCCAAAATGAAAAAAAAAAAAATGTTATTGGTAATTTTAAACAAAATATATATTATTGATGAAATTATGAAGAAAACAAAAATACACTTTTTTTTATGATTCTAAACAAGGATTTTGTCTTTTAATGATCATCAACCTGGAGTCTCCGAGCAAGTTCCTTGGTGTGCAGAACATTGGCAAGCTTCGAGAGTGCATATGCACGTGTCGCATCGTAATGGCTGGTCAGAACCAAGACAAATTTAATCCCAAAACTTAATTAAAAAAAGCTAATTAGTAAAAGAGTTAAAAACTTAATCC
>NW_010365451.1:0-220 GCF_000414095.1 Morus notabilis
AGCATATCCTCTAGAATCTGAATAACTCTTTCAGATTGTCCATCCGTCTTGGGATGAAATGCAATGCTAAAATTCAGATCTGTTCCCATGGCTTCCTGGAAATTCCTCCAATACCGTGCATTGAAGCGGGTATCACGATTAGACGTGATAGACAGTGGCACCCCGTGTAACCTCACGATGTGCTCTAGGTACAATTCTGACAGAATCTTCCGAGAATATG
>NW_010365451.1:568-1454 GCF_000414095.1 Morus notabilis
CAGCAAGGCGGTTGCGGAAATACAAGGCTCCATCCTCCCGGATTCTCCAATCCTTGAATTGTTCTCCATTCTGGATCCGAATCCAAATCCCTTGGAGGTGTGGATCCTGCCATTGATTCTGCTTAACTTGCTGTACAAGAGCTGGTGCGGAGATCAGATTATACACCACAGCCTGGTTATAATCCTCACTGTACTGAAGATCATACTCACTCACTACTTCAGTCCTCTTCCAATCCTTCAAAGCTAATGACGCCAGAGTCCCTGACGTTTTCCTGCTAAGGGCATCAGCCACCACATTAGCTTTTCCAGGATGATACTACAGAGTGAAGTCATAATCTTCCATGTACTCTACCCATCTCCTCTGTCTGAGGTTCAGATCTTTCTGAGTAAACAAGTACTTCAGGCTCTTATGATCAGAGAAGACCTGAAACCTTGCTCCGTAGAGATAACATCTCCATATCTTCAGAGCAAATATTACCGCTGCTAACTCCAAGTCATGCGTGGGGTAGTTCCGCTCATGCGGTCTCAGTTGGCGAGATGCGTAAGCTACTACGTGTCTGCCTTGCATCAAGACACAACCAAGCCCAACCCCCGAGGCGTCAGAGTACACCTCGTATGGCTCCTCGGTATTAGGAATCGTCAGAATCGGTGCACTTGTCAACCTTACCTTCAATTCCTGAAAGGCATGTTCACATTCAGCATCCCACTCGAATCTGACTTCTTTCTTGGTTAACCGAGTCATCGGTGCAGCGATACTCGAGAAATCCTTTACAAAACGCCGGTAATACCCCGCGAGTCTGAGAAAGCTTTGAATCTCTGCCTGATAAGAAATTACTACTCCGGAATCCGTCACCAAGGTCACTTTCCTACGGTAGCAATCAATAAT
>NW_010365452.1:0-506 GCF_000414095.1 Morus notabilis
AGACAAGCATGATTTCCACACTACACCACAAAAGGCCTTTTGTAGCTGATGAAAAACACTATTAATCACTATCAATAGCGCTTTTTAGAGCGCTAGGACAGTGGGCGCTATTATAGGTCCTAAGAAAACATAGCGTTTCAAGAGAGTTATAAAAAGCGCTATAGAATTGAAGTATTATAGCGTGTAAGAAAAGTTATTTTCATCCTCCTACAGCTCTTTAGCATAGCTACAATACAGATTAATAACTTTTTTTCCTCGTTATGTTCATATTGTTGTAACTTTTTAAAATTATTATTAATATCATTTTGAATTCATTCAAATAAATGGTAATTCCGAGATATGTGATATACCTAAATAGGAACATTCAAATTAAAATATTAAAACATTCAACATATCAATTGTTATCAGTATCTACCAAGCTGTCAATAAAATTACATCTACAACATAATTCATACAATGTCCAAAACTTTAACATTCAAAACAAGTAAAGAAAACAGAGAAGTCAT
>NW_010365453.1:0-6693 GCF_000414095.1 Morus notabilis
GAGGTAGTAACGTTATTTAAGTTGTTATTTATTCTTAGGTTATGTTCGTGGTCATTTCTTTTTTTGTTGTATGAAGAGCTTGTTTTTCAATATACTCTTTTTCTTCTTTGTTGATGATGCTATATTTTTTCTGACTATGGTCGTGTTTTCGGTATCTGTTGATTGTTATTTGGGAACTGTTGCTGTCCGGATTGTTTTAAACAAGTGCTTCTATCTTTTTAGTCCTTTATAATAAAAAAAATTCTTCTGCTTTTATGGCGAATTTGTTCCTTTTTCTCTTTTTTATTTTTTTATTGTTTTATTGTTCTTTAGTGATGATGATGTGTTTTTCTTTTGTTCTTACCATGTATCAGATAACTCTCTATAATGATTTTGCAATTGTTGATGTTGTCCGGTTTATTATTGAATCATGCTGCTATCTTCTTTTTCTCAAAGTTTTTATTTGTCTTCGCTTCAATTTTCTCTTTTTTTTTCTTTTTTTTTTGTTTTCTTTGTTTCAGTATTAATTTCGTCTTCTACTATTCTGTGTAAATTTTTTAATAGTTCAGTTGGCAGCCAAGGAACTTCGTAGTTTTTGATGTTGCCTGGATTATTTTGGATTTATGCTGCTTTTTTCTTCTTCTCAGCCATTTTCTTTGCCTTCAAGTCATGTCTCTATTTTCATTTTTCCTTTGTTTCTGTTTCTTCCGCTTCATCATAGTGTTCTTCTACTGCTGTTCTATATAAATCTTTTAACCATGTTGAGTTATTCTGCTTTTCTGTTATATCCGTGTTTTTATGATCTTATGCTTTTTCCCTCTCTCATTTGCTCTTTTGATTTTATAAGTGATTTCTTAAATAATTCAGTTGGCAGCCAAGAACGTTGCTGAATCACCTTTCAATTACCTGCGATACATAGTGTTAGCAATATAAGAAAAATACCTTAACCTTTTTTTTAACTTTATTATTGTAATAATACTATTGATTAAATAAAAAAATTAATTATATATTCCTTTTTTTTGTTAGGTTCATTAATAGTGTTTATCATTAGCTTTTTTTGTTTATCTATCTCTTATTTTTTATTTGTTTTACAGTTGTAATTTATTTTGTCTTCTCGTTCAACAGCTGAATACAAATACCGTCTTCTTTTTATGTACGGACAGATAAAATATTTGTATCTAACGTGTTTACTATAACATATGCAATGCAATAAATGATGTTTAATTTTTTTTAAGAAGAGTTATCATTCATTGAATTTTTTAAAACATCAGTAGTTTCAATGTATTTCGGTTAATTATAGTAGATCTGAGGTTTTGTTCAGGATTGTATTTATGAACAAGAAAAAATAAGGCAACTCTATCCGGCTGATCGTTCGTTCCTGGGAATTCCTCTCTCACACAAAAGTAATATATTAAACATCAAAGATAAGCTTTGTATATTTTATTTGTATTTTATGTAAACATAACATGATTTGTAAACATATCAATAACTCTGTAACTGATTATTACATTATTTATTTTAAATTTATTATTACGTGAACAAATATACCGCTGAATAATGTTAATCCTTTTCTCTTTTACACTGTTCTAAATAGTAATCTTTTTGCAATATTGTAATTTATACTCTTTTGTACTTAGCTTCTTACCTACTTTATTTACTCTTCACTTCCCTACTTTCCTTAATTTGCTACCGCATTAGATTATATTGACCACTTATCTCTTTATTTTCTCATTGTTCTCAGTTCTTTCGCTTGCCATATAAATTGACTTATTTATCTTACGTTGATGGGGGCTGCAGGCTGAGCTACGGTTAGGCTGATGGAGCTGAGGGTTTGGCAAGGGCAAAGCCAAGGGTGACGCGAGTTGGGAGGTAACGGGGTGAGAGGGAATGACTCTGATAAAGGCCTAAAACGAATGGCCGGAATTTTGTGGTCTTGTATCAATGGCTGAGATTAAATGGGATTATTGATGTAGCGTAGGAAAAGAAGGTCACTCACCTGTTGACTAGAGCCATGTGTGTATCAAACCACTGGTTCACCAAACTCGTATATAACTATTTTCTAGTACACAATCACATAATTTCTCTAGAGCTGGAAAATAAACGTTCCTTTTTTTTAAAATTAAAAAAAAAAGATATTAAGTTAGAAACCACATTGCTTCTCAAAATTCAGGGACAATCCTCTTCCAGAACCAATGCTTTCTCCACAAGAAAGTCATCTCTTCAATGGGCACTCCTTTGGTTTCAGGAAGGAAGACATAAACAAAGATGGTCATCAAAGTGATCCATCCAGCAAAGAAGAGGAAGATCCCAAATTTGAAGGCACACAAAAGAGAAAGGAAAGATTGGGCAATTATGAAGGTGAATAGAAGGTTGACTGCCACTGTAATGCTTTGACCAGCTGACCGAGTTTCCAATGGAAAGATTTCACTTGGAACTGTCCAGCCAAGTGGACCCCACGACCATCCAAAGGCCAAAACAAAGAGGCAAATCACAATCACAACCAATATTGAAAAGTCCTTTGATAGTTCTTGGTTGTCTCCTAACTTGACCCCCAAAATTATGGCCACTATAACCTGTATTAATTTCAAGAATCAAGATAATGATTAGCTAGTGATCAATTAAAAAGATACCAAGAGAAACAATAAAACGAAAAGCAATTATTAGCTAATAAAACGATAAATACTACATAACGACAGCAACATTGTAAACGACAATGAATTGCAAAAAAGAATATCAACCGCAAACGACGGACTAAAGAAAAACAGAATGAATATAAAAGTGAAAAGTTAATGAAGAAACTAACGATGCCAGAAACATTAAGAATAACAACAACCTTGGAGAACGACATAAACATGAAAAAAAAAAAAAAAAGTACAAATTAAAAAACGAAAATGACCTAAAATGAGAAACGGGAAAATATCAAAACGACAACAACATTCAAGAGCTAGATGAACAAGAGAAAAAAATACACCAATCAGAAAAAACGACGATAAACCTGAGAGAACGACATTGACTTTAAAAAAAAAAGAGATATGAACCGGAGAATTGAAGGAAAGAAAACAACAGGAATCCAAAACTGCAAAGACAAACTACTTGAAAAAGGACAATAAATTACAGTCCTGCTTTCCCTTTTTGGTACTAGAAAGCCTTTTGAACTTGGAAGTGCATATAGTGAGCAGTGCACTTTAAGAAAGATAAGCATCACTTAAATGCTCATTCTTCTCAGTCTACTCCTACTAAATCTCACTTTGCCCAGAATGAAACAAGCTTTTACCTGGCATATGATCATTTGTATTCCCCCACTTATTAGCAAAGCCCTGCGACCCAATCTATCAACTGTTGCCATCGAAATAAGTGTTGATGAAGCAAGAACAGCCCCAGTTATAGCTGAAGAATACAAAGAAGCATTTCGACCAAACCCCATGCTCTGAAACAACACAGGAGCATAGAAAAGAATAGAGTTTATTCCTGTGAGGATCTGAAACATCGGCATAAAGATTGCCATGACCAATTGAGGCCTGTTCCGATTCTCAAAGATGTTCTCAAATGGATGCTCAATTGCACTGGATATTGCACTTGCATCCACTATGTCCTGAAACTCCGCGTCCACATTCTTGGTCCCTCTAATCTTTTGCAAGCCTTTTCTACCCCTCTCTTTAAATCCCCGCTCAACTAGATTATTCGGTGTCTCAGGAAGGAAGATTCCTCCAACTGTCATCATCAAGGCCGGCACTGCAGCCAACCCCAGAGAGACCCTCCAACCCCAATTGCCAAGCTTTTGAGTTCCATAGTTGACCATGTTTGCTGTGAAGATTCCGAGTGTGGTTGCTAGTTGAAACATCATGTTCAAGGCTCCTCTAAGATGGGCAGGTGCCATTTCTGATAAATATAGTGGGACTGCCTTTTGTGATAGTCAAAGAGAAACATGGAATCAGGTAACTCAAAATTTAAAACTACTAAACAGTATACTTTTTGTATTCGGAAGTGAAAATGATGGTGGAGATGCTTTTAGGCAACATCCTAAATTCTCCCCCCTTCATTTCACTTTTTATAACAAAACATGAAAATATGGTGAAACGTTTGGAGATGAAACCCAAGGACTTGGGAGTTTAAACTTAAAATTGGCAATGACTAAACACCAAGTGATGAAACACTTTTTTTTTTTTTTTAACCGTTTTCTATTTACTAGATTTGGAGCAAAATAGTATACCTGATTTCCAAACCCAATTCCAACACCAAGCAGGATCCTGCCCAAAATGAGCATTGCCATATTAACTGCTGAGGCATTTAGAGTTGCTCCGACGAAGAAGCTGACCCCGCCGGAGATTATGCTAGCACGCCGCCCGTGGTTCCTTGTGACCAGAGAGGCAAGCAATGATGATACTAGACCAGCAAGGTACAGAGAGGAAGTGAATGCTGCAAGCACTTGGTTGTTGTACTTACAATAGTTGTTTTCATGTGCTGACTTCTTTTTTCTGTACACTTCTTTGAAGAAGCGTTCAAGAAATCCATCCATTGATGTAACTCCTCCTGTGCGTCATTAAGCAATTAGGATTGATTTTTTTTTTTTTTAAGCAAACATATTTATTATTATTTTTTTTTAAAGCAAACACTACTTACACGTCGAATTTTATCAAACTAGGATATATTTGTCCTTTTTTTTTTTATCTATTTACCAACCATTTATTCCTTCCGCAAAATTACATATCAACTACGTTATATTCAGAAATAAAATAAATAACTAAAAGAACAATAAATAAGGTTATATTAGTTCATTTTCTCAATTATTTACCAACTATTTATTCATTATCCCAAAATAATAGCTGATTCTATTTAAAAAAATAAATAAATAAATAAATAACGCTAGGCATATGGGAGGCTAATAACGAAAATGATAAATATCCCCTGCTTAAGAGTCTAATAATTATCCTCTTTTCCGCAAGATGCTCAACCCCTCGCAATTTCATGACACCTGAACTTTACACGCCTCACTTTCCGTTTCCTTTGACCCAAACATGAAAAGTTCTATACTTTTTTTCGTTTTACTATTAAAGAAAACCAGATTACACAGAAGAGTGAAATTCCTTTACCAAAACCCAAAATTTGCAGAAGTTAAAGAAATCTTGATCACTGAGCCAAAGTAAATAAATAAAAAAATAATAATAAAAAAAAGAAGAAGAAAAAAAAAAAGGAAAAGTACCTGAAATGCCAATATCATAGCCAAATATTGCGCCTCCAATAGCAGCAACGAAACAAGCAATAATGACATAGGCGGTGACCTTCCCTTGGTACTGCCCTGCTCTCTCCATGGCCAGACCACCATGACCAAAAGACCCACCTGCCATTTTCAAAGATGAACTTATTTTTCTCCTCAAAACCTCACCAATCTCTGAGTTGGGATTTAATTTACGAAATGATAAATATACGAAATGTTCACTGTTTAGAGTTGGGTTTTAATTTAGTGAGGATACGCTATAGAGTTTTGGTTAGTTAATTTACAGTTGACTAAGTTAGAAAACGAAAGGTTCAAGCAAAAAAAAAAAAACAAAAAACAAAAAACAAAAACAGCTGCGAATGGAAATGATTATGTATATTTGGATGTTGATCGGCAACAAAGAGATATTTTAGAGCAATAATAGCGAACAAAGAAATAGACTTTGTTGCTGTCATTCTCGTTTGGCACACCGAATAAGACACATACTTTTCTGGCACGTCAGAGTTACATTGTTAGGCATAAGCTACCTACATTAGAGTTAATTAGAGTTAGTTTGGTACAAGAATTTACATCCGAATAATTTTAATCATAATTCTAGAATCAACTATAATATATAATTTTAGATTTAAATTATGATTCTGACACTATGATTTAAAATTAAAAGTTTGAATCATGATTTAAGTTAGTTTAAAACATCACATCAATTTTTAATTATGATTTAGAATCATCCAAACTAAATATTGATTATGAATTATGATTCAGAATCACTATAAACAAATAATAATTCTAAACTAAGATCCAGAATCATAATTATAAATCTATCTATCAAACGCACCCTAAAACTTGTAATAAAATTGTAAAAAGAACTCAACAAATAAAAAGAAAAAATTGTTGAAAAGGAAAACTAGTTGTAATAAAATGCTATTTTAGCTAGTTTTTATGCCATGTGTTTGCCAATTGTGTAGCAAAGGTAACAAAAGGTATGTACTATCATAAGCAAAATACATATTATTATAAATATATTAAAGGAAATCCATATTATCACGATTCACCTACACACACTTTATTATTCATTGTACAGTGCACATTTTTTCCCATTTTACCCTTGCTCTCTCTTTTGTTCTCCTTCTTTTGTGTGGGGCGTTTTTATCTTTTCAATCTCATGTGTTGTGACTTTACAGGTGCGTTTAGAATTAGTTTTAAAATGATTTTATTTTCTGTATGAAAATAGAAATGAAAATGTTTTCATTTTTATTTTAGAATTATTTCTGAAAATGCGTTTGGTAGTTTTATTCAGATATTGATTTCAGTTTTAAAAAAAAACTGAAACTGCATTTGGTGGTTTAATTTTTAAAAATATGTAATAATATTTAAAATAATAATATATTAAATAAATATTATTATTAAATATATTAAATAATATTATATTAAATATATAAATATTATTAAATATATTAAATAATAATATTTTAAATAAACATGATTATATATATACATGA